>NC_063200.1:15461890-15476890 GCF_017589495.1 Alosa alosa
GAGAGGGAGCCAAAGAATGTCGGAGAGGTCCGAGCTCTACTTGGTTTCTTGGGCTACTATCGCTCATTCATCCAGGACTTTTCCAGAATAGCCCGGCCACTGTTTAAACTTCAAGAACATCCGGCCCCATCCAACAAGAGTCCTGTTGCAGCCAAGTCCACCCAAAAAGGCAAGAGCAGTGGTCAGTTACCATCCAGGACACCAGTTCAGTGGACACCCGAACACAGTGCTGTTGTGTCCCGCCTTGTGGACATGCTGATCAAACCCCCCATCTTGGCCTACCCTGACTTCGATTTGCCATTCATCCTGCACACTGATGCATCCAATGAAGGTTTGGGGGCTGTGCTATACCAGGAACAGAACAGCAAATTCCGGGTTATTGCTTATGGGTCCAGGTCGCTCACGCCTGCTGAAAAGAATTACCATCTCCATTCCAGTAAGCTTGAGTTTCTCGCCCTGAAGTGGGCCATATGCGATAAGTTCCGTGATTATCTGTTTTATGCAACAACGTTCACTGTGTATACAGACAACAATCCCCTCACCTACGTCCTGAGCACGGCCAAGCTAAACGCTGTTGGACATCGCTGGGTTGGTGAATTAGCCGACTTCCACTTCAACATCAAGTACAGGCCAGGCAAGGTGAATGTTGACGCGGATACCCTGTCCAGGTTTCCAGTGAAACTCCAAGACCACCTGAAGGAGTACACTGAGACAATGCCACCCGAGGTTGTATCCGCCATCTGGCAGGGGAATAAAGCTCAGAGGGATGAGGATGTGTCCTGGGCTGCCGCCCTTCAGATCTCCGCCTGTGATGACGACCCTCCTCTGGTGAGTACGCCCATGTTCACCCCAGAAGACATCAGAGCTGCCCAGACAGGAGATGAGTCCATTTCTGAGGTGATACAGTTGAAAGGGAGCGGATGGAATCCACGAGACAAAGACCGGAGTCCAATGCAACCAGGAACACGACGGCTTATGCATGAGTGGAACAGGCTGAAACTGGATAATGGTATTCTGTACAGGCATGCAGGACAAAATCAACAACTGGTCCTTCCCAAAGCACTTAAGTCAACAGTGCTCAAACACCTGCACGATGACATGGGACACGTTGGCGCTGATAAAATTATCCACCTTGCAAGGCAACGGTTCTACTGGCCTTTAATGCAGCGCGACATCGAGGACTACGTCATCCGCCGGTGCCCATGCATCAAGCAAAAGCGACCTGCTGTGCATGAGAAAGCACCAATGGGCTCAATCACAACTAGTGCACCTTTTGAGCTGCTCTCTGTTGATTACCTTCACCTTGATCCCAGTAAAGGAGGTTACGAGTATGTCCTTGTGGTAGTATCGTATCACTTCACCCGTTTTGCTCAGGCCTACCCAACTCGAAACAAGTCTGGCAAAACAGCGGCTGAAAAGATCTTCTATGACTTCATTCCACGCTTCGGGTACCCTCAAAAGCTCCACCATGACCAGGGCAGAGAATTCGAGAACACCCTGTTCCAGAGACTTCAGCAGCTGGCGGGAATTTCTCACTCCCGAACTACTCCTTACCATCCGCAGGGGAACCCTGTTGAACGCCTGAACAGAACACTTCTCCAGATGCTCAGGACGCTCCATGAGGAAAAGAAGGCAGAGTGGAAAGACCATCTCCCCAGTATAGTCCATGCCTACAACTGCACGAAGCATGACTCTACAGGCTACTCACCATTCTTCCTCCTCTTTGGAAGACATCCACAGCTGCCCATTGACCTTATATTCAACCTCGACCCAGATCGGCTGGCACAGACACGGCAAGAGTATGCACAGACCTGGGCTTCCCAGATGCAGGATGCATACCGGATTGCCTCTGAGAACAGCAAGAAGTCGTCTGAAAAATGGAAAAGGCACTACGACCAAGGTGCCAGAGGAGCCTTGCTGCAACCCGGTGATCGTGTGCTTGTCAAGAACCTGTCTGAGAGAGGTTGTCCAGGCAAACTTCGATCTTACTGGGAACAAAAGATCCACCATGTCATCGAGAGGCTGGGAGATGGACCGGTATATCGAATTCAAGCTGAAACAGGTTCAAGAAACCCAGGGAAGCAGCCAAGTCTAATGTCGGCACCTCAGATGAAGAGGGAGAGTGCTCCTACAACCTCAGACCCTTGCCTGTGTATGAGAGGAAGGCTGTTAGACACCACCCACCCCAACCCGAGCGACGCAGTGAGCTGAGGGCTGTGGCTCCAGAATATCAACCAGTGAGCTGAGCACCTGAGTCTGAGGATGTATGGTGGCCAGGACCATCTGACCCTTTGGTGACAGCAGAGCCAATGCCTGTACCAAGAAGGATAGATCCATCCCCAGCTGTGGAAGGACCGGAACAACACAGTGATGATGCTGTGGAGAGTGGAAGTCCTCAGGATCCTGAGATAAATGTTGTGTTCCTCAGCCAATAAGAGAGGTAAATCAGCAACTGAGGAGGTCCACCCGCCCAGTTAAACCCAGAAGCATCTTCATGTATGACCAGTCAGGAGAACCCTCCTACCAGCCTTGTAGAATGGGAACAAATGTGCCATGTACTGTACCCCTTGCCCATTGGCCCATGCCCAGTGTTCCATGAGATGTGCTACTATCCTCCCCCAGCTGTATGGATGTATAGTAGAACTGACATTGACCAGGACATGAAAGACACTGACATTGACATAGAACCTTACCTCCATACAACTTACCTGTGACTGACATACTGGCTTACTTCCTGTTCAGACTGATGACTCCTGAAGACCGTACTTACTTGACGTCCTGACCGATAGTCTGTGAGTACCACTGTAGCCAGTAGTCCAGTTTAGTTCTGGATGTCAGGAGACATCTTTTAAAGTAGGGGAGAGTGTAATGGGTAGAGAAAATGGCCTCTTATATTAGTTTAATTAAACAGTTACCCCCTCCTATTTTTTTTGTTTTATTACATTTAAGATAACATTCCCATGTATTTCACTTCATGCCAGTAGATGGCGATGTTACACTGCTTTACCGTAGTGGGTTGCCGTGGAGACGGTAGCTCCAGCACTCAGAAATAAACGTCCAGTGCTTGAGAAAGACATCATTTCTGTATCTCCACTTCTTTTCAACCCACAGGTATATTTTTAAACCTTTCCAATTTCTGTTAATATGTATCAAAAGAGTATTTCACCAGTACGTTTGTCTGTGTAGTGTAAAAAGTCATGTGTAGAAATGTGATTTAGAATGTTTAGAAGTATTTTCTTTATACTGTAGCTAGCGAGTTAGCAGAAGCTAGATTAAGTTAGCAAGCTACCGTCAGTTCAGCTTCCGTTCTCTCGTCTTTCTGTATGAACTATAAAACAGGTATAGCGTCGAGTGAACGTCAGTATTTGAATGTTTACTGTAAGTGTATGTAACATGTATGTTAAGTTTCTCAGTACTTTGTACTTTTGTTTGGTTTAGTTGTGCTCCATTCTAATTTAATAGTATATCTTGTTAGCCAGAGCCTGTCAGGTTCTCAATGTACGTTGCCGCCAGTGTTGTCAGTTGGTGTGCGTGTGCATGCAGACACACGCAAACGGCAGACAGATGCGTTGTGTTGGTGAATAGTTATGACAGTCACATGAACAGTTTCAATCGTAGTTTTTATATTATTATCGTATAGTATTCTAAGTATTTGATTAATGAAAATGTTGTTAATGTATTTGATGAAGGTAACCCAATGTAACCGTTGTTATTTTATGTGTGTTCACTTTGAAGAATTAATTGATAACAAGATAGCCAAGTAGCCTGTGTATATGTAGCCTACACTGGAATGTATTAGGTGTGTTGTGTATTTGATGTATAGTGTTATTTGTTGAAGCATATTGGATATATTATAAAGGTATACCACTGTCTATTTCATACTATCTAGGTAAAGTGTTTTGTATTGTATATTATATATGCCAATGCTTTCTATATTGGTCTATTGATTGCATTTATTATATTAGTAATGTTTGAAACTATGGTTTATAATATCAAGAGGTATTTCAATGTTTATATTATATTGATATATTATATTATTATAGTATATTTTATAATTGTATATTTTGGAATATGTCCAGTGCAATAGTGTGTGCTAGGCCTATCTGTTATTGCTCTCTTGAATGATTTTTTACTGGAGAAATAAACGTCCAGTGCTTGAGAAAGACATAATTTCTGTATCTCCACTTCTTTTCAACCCACAGTGCTATCCAGCCTGTGGTCTTGTACCTGCCCAGATTCCCCTAGGTCTGAGGCCGGTAACACAGGCAGTTGAGTTCTTATAGTACGTTCAGCTGAGCGCACTACTCTCTGCAGAGTACTACAATCTCTAACTGTGGAGTTCCCATACCAGGTGATGATGCTACCAGTTAGAACACTCTCAACCGCTGAAGTGTAGAAGGCCTTCATGATGGATGTAGAAACTTTGAATTTCCTTAGCTGACGAAGGAAGTAGAGTCGTTGTCTGGACTTCTTCAGAACATATTGAGTGTTAACAGTCCATGTTAAGTCTTCAGTAATGTGGACACCAAGGTATTTAAAACTTGTGACTCTCTCTACAGGTTGCCCGCTGATCATTAGTGGGGTGTAACTGTAGTTCTGCTGCTGCCTTCTGTAATCCACTACCATTTCCTTGGTTTTATTGATATTCAGTGTCAAGCTGTTAGATTGACAACACTGTGCCACCTCATCAACCTGATCCAAGTAGAGCTGTTCATTGTTGTTACTAATCAGGCCCAAGATAACTGTGTCATCTGCAAACTTGATGATGGAGGTATGACTACTGTTGGCTTTGCAGTCATGTGTGTAGATGTTGTACAGCAGTGGACTCAAAACACAGCCTTGGGGAGCACCAGTGCTGATGGTTAATGAGTCAGATGTCAGACCCCCCACTCTAACCACTTGTGAACGGTTGGTGAGGAAGTCAAATATCCAGTGACACAGGGTGGTGTTCAGTCCTAAGGCCTTCATCTTTGTGACAAAGTTGAGAGGTACTATCGTGTTGAATGCTGAACTAAAGTCAGTGAACAGCATCCTCACATAATTCCCATTCCCCTCCTCCCCTCCTGATGAGCAGATAATGTTTTTTACAAGCTTCTCAAAACACTTCATCACTGTAGACGTCAGGGCTACTGGGCGGTAGTCATTCAGACATGATGGACTTTTGTTTTTCGGTACTGGAACAATAACAGACTGCTTGAGGCCAGTAGGAACTGTCTCTTGAGCCAATGATGTGTTAAAGATATAAGTGAACACAGGAGCTAACTGAGCAGCGCAGGATTTCAAAACCCTGTTAGAAATTCCATCCGGTCCAGCAGCTTTTCTACAATTACAGTTTTTCTCAGTCGCTTTGGTGCTTTTCTCACATCACTATTAACATTTGCACAGCAGTTAGTGCATTTTTCAAAACAATTAGTGCAAACTGCAAAACCTAGTGGATAACCTGCAAAAGCACGTCACTTGCTCAAAATGGATAGTCCATTCCTCAAAAGCAAGTATTTATGTCAATGAAACGGCCAGTGTCATCAAAATGAGAAGTCTTGATACCATTGTTTATGAACAAGATAGTCAAATGGCTTTGTTATGTTTTCATTACGACAGTTTATGCTCTCAGGTCAGAACTCGGTGACTACCTGAAAATGCACAAGACAGCACTATACAGTACTTGTACAGCCATTTGAAAACTACAGTAAAGTTACAAATTGCTGTAGTTAGGGGAGTAACTGAGTACAAGACACTGAATATGTACGTTTCACAGTTTTACTGTATATGCTCTTTGCAATTCTACAGCATTGTGACAGAATTTGATAACTAGTTCACCAATTTTGTATATAATGACTCAAGCAATGAAATGAAGCAATTAGTTTTATTGGGAATGACTATTCAGCATCCATAAGTATAGTTCATTTTGACTGACATGACAAAGCAACTGATACATGTTCAAAAGCATTTGCAATTTGTTCAGAGGAAGGAGAAATTGCTACTATGATGTGCACAAATGACTAAATGTTGTGGAGGTTGAACTAATAGTTATGAGAATTTTCATTCAGATCTGAGAAAAGCACCAAAGTGACTGAGAAAAACTGTAACCCTCCTAAAGGCATTGCTCACATCGACCTCAGAGACACAGAAAGGTGCATCCTCATTTGCTTCACATGCTGCAGCTAGTGCAAGAAGTCTTCATTAAGTCTCTGACCATTTTATTTCTTTTAATTTAAAGTCATCTGAATTTCACTTTTACTTTCGACTTCATAAGCCCAAAGATCAGTCAGCCTGATCCGAAACATAGGAAAGCCTTGGCCACACCAAGAAATTAGTCACAGAAACAAGAAGTGGAATGGAATACCTTATGGTGAAAACTAAGAGTGGGGATAGAGTTCCATGATGAATATTTTGATAGATAGATAGATAGATAGATAGATAGATAGATAGATAGATAGATAGATAGATAGATACTTTATTGATCCCCAGGGAAAATTCAAGAAGGGGGCCCCCAGAGAAGGGAGGGGTGGCAGAATTATTGTCTGTCATAGGGCCTAGATTTTCTAGCAGCGCCCCTGCTTGCAGAGCTCATAATCAAGGTGAGATTAGGGAGGGTCTTGGTGTGACCATAGTTTTTTATTATTAATATTATTGACAGGTCAGATTCAGAGATGAGTAAACATATGCATGCAGGTAGGCTGTGTGTCTTTACTGCATTGAGTCATTTTTCTATGGGCATGGATGTTTGACAAATACACAAACAGACAGAAAACTGTAAAATACAGAAAACAACAAACACTTTGTAAAATGTATTTTAAGTTTAACAGAATGTCCAACCAATTCACCAATGTGATTTCAGAATAGCATGAACATACAAAAACATCCATAAATCCTCTAATGTTCTTCATATCCTGATGGGTTACATACTGAATCAGCCTAGCCTAGTAAATTGTTATTAAATGAACACAAAGAATACCTGAACTGTGTTTTTAGGATCGTGTGCAATTTGTAGAAAACCCCCATGGTTTACATGGACCAGACATTCAGACAACTGCCCTCTGCCTCAGGTAATGATTGGGTTGGGTCATGACGACTGAACTTGGCAACAATGTTTTTGATGATGTGATGCAATGATTCATTCATACCATTTCAACCCTCCTCAACCCACATTTGTAGGGTTTCATTTAGGTCTAATAATACCCCCCCCCACACACACACACACAAACACACAAGAAACAAAAAAACAGTTGTTGAAGGTAATTGATTGCACCACAGGCTGTTCACCCCACTCCCCTTAGGTGGTACAGGTCTCTCCGTAGTCGGACCAGCAGGTTCAGAGGAAGCTTCTTCCCTGCGGCCGTACAAAATATAAGCATATATTTTACAAAATAAAATATGACCACCGCCCAGTCCTGCACATTTTCTCCTCAAAAACTGTTGTGTATGTAAATTAGTGTGTGCATGTGTGCATTTGTTTTTGTGTATATGTGTGCTTTTGTGTGTGGGTGTGTGGGTGTTTTCACTTGTGAGTGTGTGTGTGGGGGGGGTAGTGGTGTGTGTGTGTGTGTGTGTGTGTCGCTGCACGGCAGTCATAATAATAATCTGACTAATCTAAATTAGTTAATTTATACACTCAATAATTGGTCGGACTGCTTCTGCACAAATTACTGCCTTAATGTGGTGTGGTATGGTACTGCTTAGGTGTTATGGAAGCCCAATTTTCTGGACATGTCTGTGCGTGGTGGCTCTTGATGCAGACTCCAGCTTCTGTTCACTCCTTGTGAAGTTGCCCCAAGTTCTTGACTTGACTTTGCTTGACAATTCTCTCAAGGCTGCGGTGAAAAATAATAACAATGTAACAAACTATGCTGTCAAAAGACTTTGGAGAAACTGAAATGTGAGATGTAACACCTGAACGTTGTGTTAATAAAGAAGAGACTAATAAGACACAAGGGAATGGTGAGGGAAGTCATTGAGAGTATGATTATGAATGTTGAATGAAAGATGTGCCTTGACAAACCAATATTGCTCCTGCCATGCTTTGCTGCGCTTCGCAATTGCTTTGCTTTACAACACACCTCAAGCATTAGGCAAAATCGGAAATCGCATTTGCTTGACCTGTAACTTTTGTATGACATATGACTTGTGTTTGACATATAACTTTTAGTTTTCAGTCAACTGGTCACATATAACCTTTGTTTGACATATTAACTGTATGAACTATGGTACATAAAGTCAACCAGGTACACAGGCTGCTGTGTTAGAAACAGGTGCAGATTGGAGCGTTAATGTAACCACACGTAGGAGGGCTGTTTAGAAAGTCTCCGTCTAATAACTACAGTAGGAGGCAGAGCTTTCAGCTATCGCTGACCCCTTCTCTGCAATTATCTCCCTTCCTCAATTCGACTAGCAGACACCCTCTAGACTTAAAACATACCTCTTTACTGCCTCCCATAGTTAGGTATGGTGCGGTGTGGAACTTCACCCACCTCAGGGATTTTTGGAATGGACCATCCTGCTGTGTCCTCGTGTGACTGGCACCCAAGTCATGCGTGCGATGGTGGTCACTGACCATACCTGCGCTGGTGTCAACTACCCCTCACCATGCCTTAGTTATGCTGCTATTGCATAGTGCTGTCATGGACTTTTCATGTGCCACGCCGTACAACCCCCCCCCTCTCCTATTCTCTCTCAACTCTCCCTCTTGCCTATTCTCACTATGGTATACTGTAAAAATATATAGTATCATTGATTTACTTATTGACATTAACCATTTTGATTTTCAGTAATACTAACCCACTCTACATCTCTCTTTCTTCCCCCTTACCTCACTTGTGAGGTATACCATCACCAGTCATCAGCCATCCATGTGCTTGGCCCTTATCTCACTCATCTCACCTGAAGTCCCATCCCTATGACTGCCCTATCATCGCCTATTTCTGTCCCCCTACCTGGATTCCTGGCCTGCACCGCCTAGCGACCCACCACCTGGCCTATGACAACTCTGCCTGGATTCCAGGCCCGTACTGCCGACCCACCACTAGCCCTATGACAACTCCTAATCCCCTGGACATTTCCATTTCCTACACTGGACTATTTGAACTTTCTGACAATAAAATTAGGATTAATGCATTATCATACCGGATATGTAACCATCCCACCTCTTGTAATATTCACCTCAGGTGGCTTTAAACACCATGTCCTATTCTCTACACCTGACTAACTTATGCATTTGTCATGTATACAGACCTTACTGTCCTGTATCTGACCCTAGGCAGATGGGTCAGGCCCTTGAGTGGTGGATCTGCTCGAGGTTTCTTCCTGTATGTATCTCCAATTCTAGGGAGTTTTTCCTCCCCCCTGTTACCCTGTTACCCTGTTACCCTGTTACCCATGGGCCTTCTCTTCTTTTCTTTTCTTTTCTCTGATTGTCTAACATTCTGTAAAGCGCCTTGAGACGTGTAATGTTTTGGCGTTCTATAAGTACAATTAAATTGAAAACAAATAATAAAATAAACCACAAAAGAAAATGGGATGCTTAGACAATGTCTCGGGGGAGCAGTACCGAGAAACATCATGTGGAGCAGAACCAGACATGTACATCCGGTTGGGTGGGGGGTCGGAACACACTCAACCACCTGACTGACAGAAAGGTAGAGTAAAAAATAAAAATAAAATAAAAAAAATTACCAATCAGTAGTAGGAATGGGGAACCAAGCCATATAAAGCTATGGGTAGTCACATATAAATAGAGTTTGAAGGGGTTTGAGAGCAGCCTTGTGTGTTCCTGTGGCACATGTGAAGTGTGTTGAGGAGATTCATTTTACGGATTACTGTGCTCTTCCTTTTTGTAACTTTTTATCTGTATTTTTTACTTGTAATTTTTGACTTTATATTTTATTTTTATACTTTTTATATAGGCCTATTGGACACAAAAAAATCATAAAAACTACTTCCAGTGGGGAACGGATTAAAGACATTTTCCCTTGTCTGGGTGTCCTTTTAGGGGATAATTCCCCTCCCGGTGCGCTTGAAATAACCCTACTCTTTCCTTTGGATATACATTCAAGTCCTTTGTGGGATTATTGTGTGAGAACCTACAACAGAGTTCTGCTGGAGTTTGGGTGTCTGGAAAGAGGGGTAAGTTCTGATTGTCCTTTTTTCCTTTCCTCTGTTCAACAGAGGGGGGAGCTGTGGCTGCACGGTTGTGAAGGGTTGGACTCTGATGTGACATGTTGGCTTAGGTTGGCTTAGGTAACTTGTATGGGTTAATACATGTATGATTGTGTTTTTATGTTAGAAATAAGGGCATGATGTGTATAATGTTAGGAAGATAAAGATTAGGAAGGAGTAGTTTTGACGTTTGAGTATCCCATAACCTGTTGGTGAATGCTAATGCGGAAACGTTACAGCGGTCATCCTTGTTGCTTGCACACCTTTTCCTACAATGCTTTCCCCTTCCAGTCACCTTCCTATGAATATGCTTTTGATACAGCACTGTGACCACCCTGCCCTTTCAGCAATGACCCTCTGTGGCTTATCCTCCTTGTAGAGGGAGTCAATGAGTGCATGGGCAGATTATGAACTTTCGGGCCCCTGGGCCCAGATGTATTAATGGCCCCCCACTTATTGTCGTATGTGTGGGAGGGGGGGTTTGGGGGTCTTCCCCCAGAAAAAAAATAATTTGTTTGATGTGATTTCCTGTATTCTGGTACATTTTGGGGATGGCCAATACTAAATTCAATCAGATTCATAGCCTACATCCTGATTTGTTGATATTGAGGCAATGATTCCATTCAAAAGCTTGGGCTTCAGGGCCCCCTGACCCCTTGGGCCCCTGGGCCTGGGCCCGGTAGGCCCGTGCAGTAATCCATCCCTGAATGAGTGTCTTCTGAACAACTGTTTAATCAGCAGTATTCCCCATGAGTATGGTAGTGTTTACTGAACGTCTGAACCACACTAAGAGAGTAAAGGCTCAGGAAACCGACATTTCTGTAACCTTTTCATTCTAATATTTTGAGATACTGATTGTTTGCTTTTCTTGAGCTGTAAGCCGTAATCATTAAAAATATTTCACTTTTAACTTTTCCATGATATTCTGATTTTTTCAGACCTCTGTATCTGTGTGGGCACTGATACCGATCATGTCACCCATACTGAATACTGATGCAGCCCTGATCCACCAATGATGGGTTGGCAGTTTAACATCTCCTTTTTACAGTTTTTCTCAGTCGCTATGGTGCAATTCTCGAATCATAATGTACATTTGCACAAATGTTGCATTTCTCAAAACAAATAGTGCAAACTGCACTGCATAATGATAACCTGCAAAAGCGTGTATCTAGTCATGATGCCATTGTTTATGTCAAGATAGTCAAACTGTTTTGTGTTGTCATATGACAGTTTACTCTGTAAGTAATTTCTAATGAACAATGCACAAGGCAGCACTATTTTCTATTTCAAAACTACAAAGTTACACAATTTGTGTGTAGGGTTTATTGCAAGACTTGCAAGACTGGCTTTGTGCAAATGAAAAATGGCCAATATACAGTAAAACACCCCTTGGTCAGAGCTGTGCACCACTGTACATCTTTCTATACATCCTGACGTTTCTGTCTGTCAGGTCACATATATGTGACAACTAGTTCAACACATTTGCATGTAATGACACAAGCAATGAAATAATGCCAATTTGTTTTATGGTAGGACTATTCAGCAGGGAACCAGTATAGTGCATTTTGACCAACATGACATTAGCCATTGAAAAAAAAAAACAGACATTTGTACAAAATCAGTTGCTTGGATGTATGAAAGCATTGCTTTTTGTTCAAAATGGGGAGAAACTGCTTCAATGATGTGCACACGTGATAAGATGATATGGAGTTTGAACAAACAGCTTTACCAAGCAGAATTACCATTCTGATCTGAGAAATGTGCCAAAGCAACTGAGAAAAACTGTAAAATGCCCCTTATACATATATCCTTATTGAAAGAGACGTGCAAGTGCACTGTGTGTGCTGTACACTGAAAAATGTGTGCTATATGAACATCTTGAATGTAACCAAAGCTGTTGCTCAGGGTGCTTTGTGGAATACTGCCTGTTACTACTTTTGTATGAAATAAACCAGATGAAGGATTATAATGGCACAGATTCCCATGTTTATTTTTTGTCTTAAAGTGACTACAACCTCACTATGTGAAAATATTTTGAAAAAAGGATATTGATCATAGAAGCCCAAATAGATGCTTTATGGCTGGCTCATTAACTTCTAGTTTTGCCTGATGAGAATGTTGTTCACCACAGGGTGGTGCAGGAGAGCACAGAGTGGAGGATTTAGGCCACAATCTGCAATTCTGGGTGACATTTTAGCCTGACAGCCAATCAAATTCCACTTCTTCCCTCTTTATTTCTGAAGCAACTGTTAAATGGATGGCTCTAGACTTGGGCTATGTAGCCTAACTTTCCTATAAATAAAAGCTTCAGTCTCTCCAGTGGCATCCTATCCAATTTTCTGAATTCTTTGAGTACCTTGTCTTCAAGCAAATCTCTCTCTCTCACTCACTCACTAACTCTCTCTCTCTCTCTCTCTCTCTCTCTCTCTCTCTCTCACACACACACACACATACACACACACACACACACACACACACCAGTTCATGTTTCAAGGCTATTGGTCAAAAAAGTCTTGCAAAATAAAATTATGAAAGGGCCTACATCCCAAAGATTGTCTGCACCAACTGTGCTAGTCCTTCTTATTTGGAAGAATATGAGAAAAGAGAAACTTGGAGAAAACAGATATGTTAGATGTGTCACTTTACTGTATACGACTTCCATTATGTCTATAAGGGAATTTCTTTGTGGTGTGCAAATAAAGATGTAGGCTAAGTGATTATTTTTAAAACACAGCAAGATTTCAAGCCTATCAGGTATCCTGATGCACTACTCAAATCTTGCCGCTAGATGGCAATAGCTGACAAGGTTTTTAATAGTAATACAGTAACAAAAACATTGCTCAAAGATAACGCAAGCTGTTATTACTAGTATTATTATTGTGTATATTATTGTGTTATTGACAATTGCTGACATCTTATTTTTTTAAAAGACATTAGGGACCTATAGCCTACTGTTCAATATTCCCGATAACCTTTTTCTTTTTTAGTCACAGTTAGCCTACGATAGGCTATATCACTAATATTCTCAGTTCATCTGTAACAAATGTATCATCTTCGTACATTTCCATTTTTCAGTTTACAGATTACCCGTGTAGACTTAGCTATAGCCTGCCTTCTCACAGTGAAACCACTAGGCCTACTCGGTTCAGAGAAAGCTGAATCTAAATCCATTGTAAATTCAAATTAATTTTTAGCGCAAATTAATGTAGGCCTACGTGTTTATATGGCTGTATAATAGTCTTACTGGAACACGCTGTTGTCTGGCAAAACCCTATCGTATTTCTTCACACAGGTGTCTCCGAAGGGGGGGCTCTGAGGTGAGCTGTGCTCGCCGAGGGGGAATTTAATTGTTTTGAGACTACCTCTGAGCGATACAATGGAGATTACAAGCACCCATTGATCGCCCAGTAGGCCTGCATAAGGGACTCTTATCCCCAATATTCCTCCTTCATTTTTCCCTTTCTTTCGTCTCTGAAAGAGATCAAATAGGGCGCAGCAGGCCTGAGTAAAGACACCCGCAAGCCCTTCTGTGGGCGCACAATGCCTCGAGCTCCCGCGCGTCGCCGGCGTTGGGACTCTGATTAAAACGCTTCCTGCATGGTGTTGAGAGAGCGGGGCACTAAACCAAAACCAACAAAGGCATCGGAGGCAGCAAAAGGACTTCTTTCAAGTGGCCTACTATTCTTTGCGCAAGGAAGGTGTGTGTGTGTGTGTGTGTGTGTGCTTCCTTAATGAACGGTCCTACTTTCTCCAGTCTCTAGGAAAGAGCATCTTCAGGTTTCTTGATTGTAGATGTTAATTTGAGATCATTTATTTATTTGCAGGGTCATTGTGAGCATTCAAACCAATTTTGAACATTTCATCCATGTTTGACTTGTGTGCCATTGCTGCACCAAACAGTAATCTGGAAAATATGTCCTGTCCCATCTGCTCACATTATAAAATCACAATTTAACCCACTGAATGTCTCTTGTGGTCTTTGAAAGTGATTTAACAAGTTTTTTCTGGAATATCTGCTGTATCTCAGACAGATATGGGCTAGAACCATGTCAGAACTGAATCAGCTGCAAGTTGACCTTTACAATAACACATCTTTTTCAGTTAAAGGTTTTTTTTTTGTAACAGGATACAGAATGGGCAGCAGCTTGGCAGAGGTGTTCCCTTGGCCCTCTATCATGCAGACGGACACGGGGAAGAGATGGCTGGTCTCTCTGGTCCGTGGGGGAATACATGGGGCTGGTCTCTCTGGTCCATGGGGGAAGAGATGGGGCTGGTCTCTCTGGTCCGCGGGAAAAGAGATGGGGCTGGTCTCTGGTCTCTCTGGTCCACAAGGGAAGACATGGGGCTGGTCTCTCTGGACCGTGGGGGAAGAGATGGGCCTGGTTACTCTGGTTTGTGGGGGAAGAGGTGGGGCTGGTCTCACTCGTCTGTGGGGCTGCCCCCAAGCTGGCAGTCTTGGCCCTAGATGAAAGGAGTCTGCAGGTGAGGCCCTAAGCCTTGACTCACAAACACACACACTAACTGCCAGGGTGGGGGATCGCTGGACATGCCACAGCTAAAGACACACACACACACACACACACACACACACACACACACATCTAACCATATACACACACACACACACCCGGACTCACATATATCTTACCATACACAAGCACACATATACACTTAGGAGAGCTTAACACAGGAATACTTTTCTAGTTCATCATTCTGGTCTGAGCCATTTCATTTTCACATGAAAAGAGGTAAATAGATGGGGCGAATAATACAATTCAAGAAAATAGTGTCATACATTCTTAACTAAACCCTTTAAACATGTATGTAAATCATCATAACTCCCCATTC
>NC_063200.1:15484390-15499390 GCF_017589495.1 Alosa alosa
ATTTAAGTGATTAAGGAGTTTAGAAATAGTCTAAGGTGGTAAAATGCTCTCAGAATGAGGCAGTGGCTTCAGAAATCCAACAAGTATGTCCACACAGGCTTGATAAAAGTAGATAACACAAGAATGAGGCAAAATGCACTCCATCTGTTGTGACAAATGCAAAACCTGTTCAATGATGATGTGATTCTTTGTATGTCCAGCTACACATAAGTAAGTGTTTATTTATATAGTGTATTTTTCAAGCACATCGTGCCACACAAAGCGCTTTACGCACAGAAATTAAAACATAACTGATGAACAAACAAACAACATCCATAAATAAGGTCACTGGTTAAATACAAGTTTCTTTTGGCAGCATCCTGACAGACAGACAGACAGACAGATGGAAAAGGTTGAGGCATACTCTGCTGATGCCCTTTTGTCACTATTGCACAGCAAATCTTTTATTTCCTTATTTAATTAAAAAGTGTCATTTCCTGGGATCAGATGAAAATAACTGACAGTTCACTGCTGGCGTGGTCAGTCTGTAGGGTCAAAAGGCATCCTCAGCCCAAACAGTTCTAGGAACATCGTTCTAAGAACTACTGACTGGAGAGGCTATCCCTAGAACTTCACAGGTCCGAGAGATTTGTTCTGCTTCCATTCATGGATACATTAATGGAGCACTACCTGATGGAGGACCAAAACATTACACCTAAACTTGTTTGAACTTAAACTTGTTTCCCCTTTATATTAAGTTATAGGAACTACAAAAAGTCCCTCCACTGCAAAGACATCTAAACATATCAAGCCAAACCATTTTGATTCAGAGGGCATTTCACAAATGGATAGCATGACATCTGTCATTAACATGGTAACTAGCTGTTGGATAGCAAGTAATAGTGAAGGGGGCAGGTGTAGAGAATGTGCTAAATGTGTGTCCTGAATGTCACTGTGCTATGAAAGAACACCTTACGATGTACAGTAGTTAAAGGGCCAAGACTCATTAGGCTGCTCACTGGACTGGCTCAATGAAAGGCTCACGTGTATCCAGCTGTGGGCTATGTAGTCTCCAGTGACACGTAATCTCAGAAATCAAAAATAATTTGTTCACCTTTAATTCAATTCAATTCAATTCAATTCAATTCAATTCAATTCAATTCAGTTCAATTCAATTCAATTTAATTCAAATGATGTTGGGTGAGTTTTTGTATTATGATTTGTAATTACAGTGTATCACATAAATGGATGAAGTCCATAGCAGTCAAGAACTGGACCTCTGGGACCAAGTTAAAGCCAAGTGTCCACTGCTGGTCTCTGTGTGGCCTCTGCTGTGACGGGTGGTGTCCATCCTCTGGGGACCCCATGAAACAGGAATCATCCCGTTAAACAGCAGCAAGGGCCACTTGGGCTGTCTGCCAGTGACCTCAGGGGTAGAACTCTCAGTTCCACATTGTAATCCACCTGCTCCTGCCCTGAGTGGCACCTCCTCAAAGAACCTGGGGTCAAATTGATGATTTTTAAAAAAAAAAACATGTATGAGGAATTCCTAGAAATGTGCAGTAGAAATATTAGTGGGACATAAACCTGAATGAGTGTGTGTACCTTTAAGGCCAAAATGTCTTACTACAGTGTGTATATGTGAATGAGAAATGTTGAGGTATTTTGAGGACAATGGACGTGATCATGAGTAGCCCTGACTCTGGGCAGACAGGGCTAAGGGTTAGGGCCTTGAGATGCCTCTGGCATGACTCTTTGGCAAATCGGCCACAGCTCTGCCCAAACCTGTTCCAGATCGAGCCCTGAAGGGTGCTACATTTTGCACCAGACTGGGGCCATATTTCTGCTGGATTAGAGCGTTATTCGTGCCATATCAGGGCCATATCTGTGCTATATCAGGCCTTATGTGTGCCATATCAGGGCCTTATGTGTGCTATATCATGCCTTATGCGTGCCATATCAGGGCCTTATGTGTGCTATATCAGGCCTTATGCGTGCTATATCAGAGCCTTATGCGTGCTATATCAGGCCTTATGTGTGCTATATCAGGCCTTATGCGTGCTATATCAGGGCCTTATGCGTGCTACTGTATATCAGGCCTTATGTGTGCTATATCAGGCCTTATGCGTGCTATATCAGGCCTTATGTGTGCTATATCAGGCCTTATGTGTGCTATATCAGGCCTTATGTGTGCTATATCAGGGCCTTATGAATGGGCTTGAAAGGGACTTGATGTTGCTGTTTGTATAAGTACTTCATATTTTAGTTTGTATAAGTTCTTGATATTTTAGTTTGTATAAGTTCTTGATATTTCCGATAGATATTTCGGTTATGGTTCCGGCGCCGACGAGAGTGGCAGCATGTCGAGGTAGCTTTGTGTCTTTATGTTTTTTTACCGTCTTTTGGCCAGTCCCGGCCCTGTCACTGCAAGCGTCTTATGCTTGATCATCCTTAAGCACACTGTGGATTTTTTAAATTTAATTTATATAGCATATTTAGTATTTAGTTTTGTTAGTTTTTCTTATCTTCTACTGTCTTTATTGTACAGTGGAGTTTTGTTATATGTATATACTTATATTTACTTATTTATTTATTTATAGTTGTATGTGATGTCTGTATGAATATCTGTATATCTATCTATCTATCTATATTTTAGTTTGTATACATTCTTGATATTGCAGTTTGTATACGTTCTTGTTCTATATGTTGCTGTTTGTATAAATTCTTGATGTTGCTGTTTGTATAAGTTCTTGATGTTGCTGTTTGTATAAGTTCTTTGCTGCACCCTACAGCAGCCTGGACTGTGCGATCGCAGCCCCTCACTCTCACTCCTCCCAGCCCTGTGCTGGTAATGAGGTGGTAACCCTAACTATGATGACCTGACATGCAGGTTATGGGATGCGTAATGAATCAGGCCAAGCTGGGTCATACTCCCATACTCCTGCTGGACCTTACAATCGGCAGGTATTATATCTGCACTTTATCTGTTTTTTTCTCTGGACTGTATCAGGGCCATATCTCAAGCGTATCAGGGTCATATCAGGGTCATATCAGGGTCATATCAGGGTCATATCAGGGCTGTATCTGATGCGTATCAGGGCTTTATCAGGACCATATCAGGGCTGTATCTGAGGTGTATCAGGGCTGTATAAGGGCCATATCAGGGCCGTATCTGGGCCTGAGGCTCTGGCTCTGTGGTCCAGACCAGCTGACTGAAGGTTCTAAAGGCCTTGTGTCCGACTGCTGATTGGAGGCTGAGCGGTTAACATAACAAAGCCCCTGAAGCATGTGAACTTGGGGGACCCCTCGACCTCGTCATCCCATCGGTGAATGGGCCCTACCCCATCCACGCCCCCATGGTTCGTGGCTAAATTACTAAGCAGGGTAATTTAATATAGTTTTCAGGGTGCCTCATATCTCATTAGACGGGTATTCAGAGTCTCTGTCTCTCTCTCTCTCTCTCTCTCTCTCTCTCTCTCTCTCTCTCTCTCTCTCTCTCTTTCTCTCTCTCTCTCTCTCTCTCTCACTTCCCGCCTTCTCTCTTGTCTTTCTGTCTGAGACCCCAGCAGGAAGAGGAGGGTGTCTTTTAACAGCGGGGCGACAGGCAGCTGCAGTCTAGACTCCTGTAGAGGGAGAGGAGAGAGAGAGAGAGAGAGAGAGAGAGAGAGAGAGAGAGGTGATAAGTGGGAGAGGAGAGAGAAAGGGAGTGGAGAGGAGAGGAAGTAATTCCAGAGAGGAAGGGCGTGAAGAGATGATGAGAGAAGTTGAGAAATATGAGAAAAGAAGAGAGGGGGAAAGAGAGATGGGAGAGGGAGGGGACCCGTGAGGAGAAGAAGGAAGAGAGGAAAGGAAAGGAGAGGAGAGGAGAGGAGAAGAGAGAAGGAGAGGAGACAGAGAGGAGAAGAAAGATTAGAGGAAATGAGAGAAGAGAGGAAAGGAGAGAAGAGAGAAGAGAAAATGAGAGAGGAGAAAGGAGGAAAGGAGAGGAATGATGGCTCATGGAGGGATAGATAAATAGATGGATAGATAGATAGATAGATAGATAGATAGATAGATAGATAGATATAAACCTCTTGTGGCACATCTTCCTTCTGTCCCACCCATAGATGCTCCAGCAGTGTCCAGTAGCGTCCAGTATCCAAGTATAAGTATATACTCTTTTGATCCTGTGAGGGAAATTTGGTCTTGAGGATATCCATCTCTTTCTTGTGTCTTTATAAAGTGAGGAATTCACCTGTAGACGAACCCAGGATCTCTGTGTCCAGATAGGGACAACACAAATTGTTGTTTCCTTTTTTTATTTGTTACACAATATGTGTTGAAAATAACACAACTTGCATTAAAAACAACACAACTTGTGTTGTTTTTTTTAACACAGGGATAGGGATAACACATTTGTTTTAAGAGTATACACTGCCAGATGATCTACATATGCCTTAATAGTGGGGCAGCTGCCCTGACACTGAAATCTATTCATACAAGCTGATTCAGACAGTTGGCTTTGGCTGTATCAATTGCTGCGTTCAGGCTGTTTTATACATGTGGATTGACATTATCCATGTAGGCCTATAAAGCCGGCTGAAAGCAGCTATAGTATTATGGTTTGTTCATCTTGAGTGGAATATGAAACATGGAAACAGTAATGTGGCATCTACACAACCCTTTGTACAAGAAGATGCTCATAGTTAGTTAGACTATGTATCGGTCACCTTTACTTATAGATTGTGATAACCTGAGTTTACTTGACAAGTTTACAAACCTCATTGTGACATACTGTAATTGCTTGTGTGTGTACTTTGGTTTACTGCTCTTTTGAGCTTTCAGTCAGGTTGTGACTGAAACGTATACATCTGTTGTGTATATCTTCTTTTCAAAGGTCACAAAACGAATGAAGAATGAAGAAAAAGAATGATTTCACATAGGTGACTTCTCCATTTACTGGATACTAGTAGTCAGTGAATAACTTTTACCAAAACTCTGCCCTGTAAAAAGACAGGTTTTACCGGCAGCAGCCATCTTGAATCTACTAAAAATCATTCTAGAACCACTAGTGGAGTCAGCTGGCACTGTCTATGTATTTCACATCATATATTTCCCAGCCAGGACCTCACTTCTAATTTAACTTTATACTGCATTAATTAATCAGGTAAAATAGACCTGCTGTTAAAAATCACTTGAAATGGATGGCTTTGTATATGGACTCTATACTACAAATGAGACACACAGGTGTTGTTTGAGAGTAGTCATCATATTTATTCACAGATTTAACAGATTTTTCAGAGGAAAAAAAATGCCTTCACAGATTTGTACAACCAGAAAGCATTTTTTTTTTTAAGAATCCCGTCACTTCATTGAAGACATTTTGAAGACTTGACATAAAGCCTGGTGTTCGTCACGTTAAACGTCCTTGTGTGTTAGAGACGCCAAGCTGGGATGATTATGGTCACATGACCATGTTTTCTCCACATGCAGCCATCAGTGTGCTGAGAGAACATGAGAAAAAGAGAAAAAGAAAGAGAGAATGAAATAATCCACCTAAAAAAATATTTTCTGAGCACCACAAAAAACCTGCACATGCACACTAAGGTACACAGCTTGTCAGACATTACATATTGAAACAGTCTTTATTTTGATTGTTTCAATACTTAGTTTGAATAGTCTTTCTTTATGATGTTGCCATGACAAAGCCTCATTAATACTATAATGCTTTTCCCAAGTGAATCAGTAATTGCAGAAATGTGTGAGCAGAATAGCTTGCAAATTCAAAATGTACTGTACACATAGTCAGCATTCAGCAAACACTGAGTATTTCTGTGTCTGTGTATGATAAATGTTTAGGTGTGTGTGTGTGTGTGTATGTAATCAAAATATATACATATAGAGTTATTCCTCTAATTATGAGTTCTTTATAGTAAAGATTTAATTAGAGCACCGGCTGCTCCCCCCCCCCAGTCACTGGTTAACTTTGAGGAAGGCTCTTTCCGTACCTCTGTAAATGGCACCAGAAGGCGTCTCTCTCCTCTCTCCTCTCCTCTCCTCTCCTCTCCCCTCTCCTCTGTGGAGTGTCGGTCCCCTGCAGGCACGCTTGTCCTGGAAAACACAGAGAGGATGTCAGCGTTGTTAGACACGTCTGTGGTGATGGCCTTCATTTTAAATTATACCCACCCATAAGGAATATATAGACACATGTCCATGCACAGAATATACCCCCCCAACACACACATTGATAGCATATCAAATTAGGCCAATAAACAGCTAGCTAGAATGAATACACTCATACACACACACACACACACACACACACACACACACACACACAGTACATACACAGAATATACAGACGATGGATCTAGACTGTACAAGGTGGAAATCACATCACATGTCATGTCATGTGACTACATAACCAGGAAGTAAAAATGCTGTGGTAAGCATGGTTAGGAAACCGAAGTGGAACGCCTCATAATTGTAACACAGGCCTGAAGGCCACATGACTGACGGAGCCAGTGAATATTTCCAGCCTCATTATTTCGGCCTATTTACTCCTCTCTCTCTCTCTCTCCCTCTCTCTCTCTCTCTCTCTCTCTCTCTCTCTCCATCTCTCTCATCTCCCCCCTCTCTCTCTCTCTCTCTCTCTCTCCATCTCTCTCATCTCCCCCCTCTCTCTCCATCTCTCTCATTTCTCTAATCTCTCTCATCTCTTTCTCTATTTTTAGTGATGGTGTTGCTCTCCTTTCACACGTTCCACATTCAGTCCAATCTCATTTACGCACCTTCAAACTCGGAAGCCGACTCTGATTCCAACACATGCCACGACACGTAATTAGACACAGATAGATCTACTGCAAGCATTAGCATTTAGCGACTTATGTGGGCATTAAAAAAAAAAAAAAAAAACAGAAGAACAGCCTTCAATAGCATTGAGAGCACTGGGGTTCTCTGCCAACAAATACTGCCAAATTCTTTGGTCAAATGCACACCTATTCACTCTCTGTGAACTCCATGTCCCTCCCCAGCAGCTTGGCCTTATACCTCTATACCACTATTCAGATATTCAGACGCATTAAGACGGAAAGCCGCACATATAACTGAGTGGGTCTGTAAACACCTCATCACTCTCCTCGCCTCTTTAAAGATGAATTGGCACTAATAATGTAAGTAACGCTAATTCTGATCGCTAACCCGATGGCATAGGGGTTCACCTCTCCACTGACCCACCGTCACCGCCACCCCGCCAGCCAGGCCTGTGCATGCGGCACAGATAATCACTTGAAAGGAGACACACGGAGCTTTAGACGCGGTGTAATCAGGCTTCGTAATCACGCCGTGAAGATGTCGCCTCGTTTGGGCTAAATGGAGCAGCGTGACTCTCAGGGTGGCCCTTCTCCTCTGCTCTTCCCAAAACCAGACCAATCGGGCGGTTTAGATCAGAACACCCTCAAGACGCACTATGTTCCAAAAAGAGTGACACTGTCTGTGAGGGCAACTGACTCTAAAGACACTGCACTGCTCCACCTGCACTGACTGTGACAACATTTATTTCTATTTCAGATAAACTATGAATATTTGAAATTAATATATATATATATATATATATATATATATATATATATATATATATATATATATATATATATTATATTATATTATATTATATTATATTATATATATATGTAACATCTATAACTTGAAAGATATTAATCAGCTATTTGATTTGATTTATGTTCTTATCTATGTTGTTTACCTTAAACTACAATTCCTTATGCACTTTGCAAGACAAAATTGCTCAAATGTTTCTATAGCACGTCCGTGAAACAAGATATAAACAAGGTAAAAGAAGGATCAGAAAAAAATCAAATGTAAATTAAAAAAAAAGAATATTCCTCAATCTCTCCATAACATTTTTGAACTGACTGTATTTGTAAGTGTGTATTATTCACAAATAAATGCCTGGGCTTCTGTCTTATCCCCCCTTTCTCCACACACACACACACACACACACACACACACACACACACACACACACACACACAGTCCATTGTGCCAGTCCCAGCCTTAACCAGTGCTCATCAGCTTTACTGCTTGAGGCTGCTCTTTCTCTTGAGCCAATTTGATGTATCAATTATTCTCATGCTAATCGCACTACAGTTTCCCAAGGTTAGCAATGCAGATGGCTCCAAAAAAACACACATTCAAACACACTCCTCCGTTCTGTCTTCACTTCTTTTTTCATTCGTTTTTTTCTCTCTCTTTTCCACCCTTCTGAAACCCTGTCAACGTCTCACACAAAGCCAGTAAGAATAGACCAACAATATTTGCATACTTTTGTCTGCCTTAATTCAGCATATCCTATACAGCCCAGACACAGAGTAACCCCCCTGCCCCCCAACACACACACCACACAGACACAGACACACACACACACACACACACACACACACACACACACACACACAGTGTTCTCTCACTGGCTTGCTTTCTTCATCCCTCTCTTCACTCTGCTCCATTCTCTTATTGCCACATGCATCGTTCCTTGTCCTCCGTCACAAAACCGCCTCTCCCACCATCAGCAGCCTACAAAGGCCGTCAGCTTTGCGAGCTCCCGGCGGCGACAGTGATATCATTATTTCCTATTTGGGTGTTTTTTTCCTCCCGCAGATCACATTTTGAATTAAAGTTGCGGTGATGTATGCAGGGGTCACAGATGACGCTTAATGTCCAAACGAGTGAATCATCTTTGGTCACTGTCTTATTTGTCATCATCTCAAATGGGATTTATTTTCATGTAATTTATCAGAATTTCTGATAAACAGACACGTTGTACTGAACATTGCATATCACATAGTATATATATACAACATATTTGAAAGATAAACAGCAGATTTCCTGTTGCACCAAATTCACATCGATGAGCTTTGATGTGCCAATTCAGACACGCAGTATCATAAGAACAACATCCATCTTCCCAATATTTAACTAATAGGAAACAATACACGTAACAAAATCATACACGGTGCAATTTTTAAAACAATTACAAATGTGTTTATGTAACCACACTCCCGCCTTACAAATACCAGCATACTACAGTCCCTGACTTATCCACGACACCCTGTATCACTGCTACCAACCTACACACACACAAACACACACACACACACACACACACATTCAGCGAAATGCAGACCCTGACTTGACCCTGACACCACCAACAAGGGGATTCTCTACCACTCTCCCATACACACACACACACACACACACACACACACACCTATACTACACTACACCACCTACAAGGGTCTCCTTGTAGGGTCCCCTCTCCCGCACACACACACACACACACACACACACACAAGTGAAGTGAAGGACCCGTGTGTGGGGTCATCCCTCTGCTCAGCTCTATGGCGGCGGTGCCCTCAGGCCATCCTAACTAACCACAGGCTCTATGCCACCCCCTCCCCAGCCTGGGGCGGCTCGTTAGGCCATATTCTCTACCTCCAATAAGGCTCTATGGGGCTCCAACAATGCCACTAATCACGGGCCTTCCTACGTGAGAGATCCCCCCACACACACACACGCACGCACACACACACACCACACACACACACACTCACACACACACACACACACACACACACACACACACACACACACACACACACACACACACTCACACACACACACACACACACACACACACACACACACACACACACACACACACACACACACCTTCTCTTCCTTTTTTATTTTCTTTTGTTCTCTTTTCCCTCACCACAGTGTCCTGCTTCACAGACTGCACTGGCTACCTCTGGGTCACTCTCGTGTCCACCCTGATCTCTCCGTCCTCCTTATCCACCCTCTTTCAGTCTTTAGCAGGTGGAAGGGTGAGGGGACACCGACAATGGCTGGCCACCATGGTAACGTATGGATGGTGCATTTCAAATGGATCATATTGACGGTGCATTCCACATGATTGTATGTTCGTCAGTACATAGTTTAGAGGAAAAACAGCTACGGACTTCCACCCTACTGAATAAGAATGCTGATTATTTGCCATCTATTTACAGCTCATTAAATGTCTCTGAATGCACGCATGGTCCATACGGTGAGCACACACACAGCACACACACCCTCAGCCACACACACACAGCACACACACACTCAGCCTGATTGGGCTTCATTGCGTTGTGCTCTTCGAATAGCTCTGGTGTTCGCTAGCTAACAGGAAGCCATTGCAGGGCCAGGCTTTGTTCCTCAGGAGTAGAGGAAAGAGGGAACACACACACACACACACACACAGGTCAGGTTTATAACACTGCTGAGCCAGCTGTAACACCCTCCGTCTTCTTTATGAAAAATCAGAAGCCTTCATTTCACGGTTTATTTTCAGACGGCGAATTCCACGGACGGCTAATTAAACCACTACCCTCGTGTAGGGCGGTATGGGCACTGGGCTGGGTGGCAGCACGAGGTGGTGATGGTGCTGATGGTGATGGTGGTGGTGGAGGAGTGAGTCTGATAGCGAAGGCTAGCGTAGCGTCTCTGCTAACATTAATGCTAGCACAGGCCCAACAATAGGAGTGGGCTGTCCCTGACCCACCGAGCGCACTCGCTGCGCCGTCCCCGTGGCGACTGATTGCTGAGTGGCTCAGACGCAGCCCACGACGGTGAGCTGGCAGCTGGGAAGAACATGAACGGAGTTCTCTGATTGGTTCTTGCAGAGGGCTGGCGACACACACACACTGACCCCTCCCACCATCCCTTGAAAATTAAAGAGGCACACAGTGTGTGTGTGTGTGTGTGTGTGTGTGTGTGTGTGTGGGGGGTTCTAATAGAAAAGGCAACATGTAAATCAGACAGGAAGATCACATGGCCATCATGCTGTGGGCGCCATGGCGATGTTTTTTTCCCCTTCACTGGTTATTTCAAGGACCTTCTGCACCTTGTGTGAGGCAGAGCATGGAAATCTCCTTATTGTGTCACAGAATACTGTTCCGGAATAATGTAGGAGATGATGAGGAGAAAAACATTCTATGATTCATCACGTGTTCACAGACACACACAAGCATTGTTGAATGGTGTAAGGCTTTTTATATGACTGTAGCCAATGAAATGCAAACATGTATGTGCAGACACATCCCTATTTGTTAAGAGTTCAGTCTTTTGTTTGATTGAAAACCCTTAGAAAGGTAATCAAGTAATATCATAAATGCAAATGTTTTATATCCTAAAATGTGCCAAGCTTGACAGTCAGCTTAACCTTTGGGTCAACTCTGGAGTCCAATGCACAGCTTCAGGAGGAAGCAAGATTAAGGCAAGCTCTATGATCTCAAATGACAACCTATGAAAACAGCCTCTCCTATTCCCCACTCACTCACAGACAGACAGACAGACAGACAGACTAACTCGGGGCTCTGACTGCTGTCATAGCATTGCAGGTTGTTTGTTCTTCTTCGTCTATGTCTTCCTTAACATGCAGTGTTTCGCTACATGCCCCATGGGCATCTCCTAGTACTGCTGCTTCCTCTCTGACAAGGACTGAGAGAGAGAGAGAGAGAGAGAGAGAAGGCTTAAGCCTATGGTACGCTCCAGCGTCTGCGTCCCGTGCACACGGCACTGGTGAGCGTGTGACGAGAATTGTGTCATTTTTAAGGCATGCGTCGCCTTTGAGGGCTAACCGAAATTTAAGACCGCCGTCAAAGGACGTCAGATCATGCGATGTGTGAAACGGAACTGCTGTAAACACTCCCCTCCAGTAGGTGGACCACATAGAAGAACAACACTTAAACCTAGAAACAAACCTAGACAGAAGAAGACTTGTTTGGTTACCATAACGATGATGGAGCAGACTGCCTGTCCTCAGCTTGCCTGGCTTTGAGTTACGTGAGACACCACGACATGGAGTCAACTTCGACCGATGTAAAGCCACAATCCACAGATACATTCTTTAACATTATATTTAACGGTTACTTTCCCATCTATGGTGTAGAACCCAAAGTATTTCAAGACACCACATTTTAGATGAGTTGGGGACGTAATTGTCCGCTCAGGCTGGCCGTTCTGTGCGTTATCTTTCATTGTCGAAACAGGGTGGCTGCATGGGCTCATTGTGGCTACTGGCTATTATATTGGCTTGATTTGGTCATGAGCCTTGGATCATAGAGCACTGAATGAGATGGCAAACAATAAAATAAAACGAATCATCGACTGTAGAAATGCGCTACACAGCACTAAAAACCGAATAGTTTATTTATAGTTCGACTACGGATATTTCACGTCATGTTTGAATAAAAAGTGACAGCCCTACTCCCTGCATAGAGAGCTGACATGACTTTGGATTAAATGCATCTTTTAAAAATGAGCGTAGCCTAGCACCTATTACTGAACAATGCTGAAATCAAATCGCGAAACCCAGAGCCATATAAAGGTATAACGCAACGCTACAACGCTCAGGCGAAACCCAGTAACACTTGCTGATCGAGATGCATTCTCGCCTGTTCCGTATATAATGCGTTATCAATAGTGATTATAATAATAAAGGGAATGTAGCCTACCTCTCCCAGGGGCAATCATTATCACCTGAACAATGCTGAACTCAAATCTCGAAAGACCGACTAGGCTACCTCTGGCTCTAAATACACCCATTATCACGGTGAGACATTATACATTATGAACACAAATACATCAAAACTTTTATTGACACGTCATAATTACAGGTTTTTGGTTAATACTTTTTGGTATGAGGCAGGGGTGAAGACTCAATACAAATTTAATTGAGGACAACTGTACGCACAACTCTTTCTTACCATGACACTGCTGTGTTTATAAAAATGTCTTTAGGTCTACTTTGTATCGCACCAATATTGCTGCCCTTCCGACACCAAGCGTACCATAGGCTTAAGTAGCTTAATAAGCAAGTAGGCTAAACTAGTCTCTCAGCTATACCAACAGGTGTGCTGTGTGTGTTCTGGTGGATGATAAATGGAGCAATGCTATGGGCCAGCTTATCAAACTTCCCAGCAGACAGGCGAAAGTACTCGTGGGGCCTTTTCCTTCATCAGCTCTTCCTTTGTTCAGTGCTGGCACATCCCACGTTCTTCTTTTCTTCAGGCGTTTCAGGCTTCTTTGGTGGTTGTGTCCTACTTTCAGGCTCGGCGTACCGCCCCCAGTTGGTGGGGCAGAGGATCACAGTTAATCCGTGGTGCGCAGTCGCTAACATTAACGATTTAACGCGCATTCAGGACAGCATAAATTGGAGGATGCTTCACGTCCACGACAAAAATGACGCACGTCTTGGACACGCGCAAATGTGACGCAGGACCATACCAGAGCCTTTAGGGCTCACCATGGAGTGGGATCAAGGAAGATAATGAAGGTTCAAGGAAGATAATGAATCAGTGACAAGTACAAGCCAATGAGGCCTACAAGAATATGAGTCTCCAGTGCACCTGAAAGCTCCGAAGGACTAACTGACAACTCTCACTGATGTCTGAGGAAAGATAGCAGCAATGTCAGAACTCAAAGAAGGAACTGAGAGACAATCTAGAGCTCTCTTTAAAATAAATTCAAGTCAAGGCAATTTGTTTTTATAGCTTCACACTTAGTTACTGTGGCCACTGTCTCCGGCCTTTTACGAAACAGAATCCAACCCCCAACAGCAAACACAAAGACATATAGACAGGAACAATATGGAGAAGACCAAGATCAGACAGGCTGGGCAAAGGCAGTTGAAGCATCTTAAAGCTTCATTCTCTTGAAAATCCTATAACACTGGTGGCACACCTGCACAGAGATGCTGGCAACCATGACAACCAGAGACGTCAGTCATCCACTGTCACACAGAACTCGCAGGGCTGTCAGACAGTCCATGTGAACCACACACTGCCTGGTATCACACACACACACACACACCCCACATCATTAGGCCACACACTTCACTACATCTCCTGTGGGTTCAGCTCACATGGGCTTTACTGTTAAGGATACGTCAACAAATTTATATCTTTAAAAGTTTAAAAGTACAAACTATTAAAGTTATTTTTGTTCAAAGTATTTTTCCGCACTCGTTTAAGAAGAGCAACAGGCTCCTGCCCCTCACACAGATTGTGTCTCACCGTTCAGATGACGTCCATGTAGACACACACTCCCGATTTACTCTCTCACTCTGTTCCTGTGAGCTGCACATCATATTTACCCAGACTTGAGCACACTGATGTGTGTGTTAAACTTCAGAAAGGCGAGAGGTGGTTATGGCACATGCTGATTAAAGCTCCATTCTCCTTCGTTTCTCCTCAATTCTGCTCAATTCAATTCTGCCGCTTCTGACTACCACTGGAGACACAGTTTCACACCGATTCCCATGGTTACTGCCCCTCTTTGTCGTTGAGTGGATGGACTAACTATAGAGCAACTTAGCACAATTTACTGATGCATACATGGCAAATGGCGAGTGCTTTTGAATGTCATTTCCATTATCACACAGGGTGATGGGGATGACAGCCTCGGAGTTTACACAACGGGGTCAGTCAGTCACAAGGCCTCCTCTAAGCCCTCATGTCTCCCGCCATCTTGTTGTGCAGAACATAAAACTCATGCTGTTCTTACATGCAGCTGACATTGTACAACGTGGCGAACAAACCAGTCAGGATAATACGGAGATTCTCGATTGCTGTAGATCAGAGCAAAGTGTGTGTGTGAGATGTTACATGCTTTAGAGCATTTTGTCAACATGTGGATGTGAGTTTTTCAGAGCTTGAATTGCTAAAAGTGGGCATCGCTCTGTGTGAGAATACAGACTCACACACACAGACAAGTTACCTTAAGGGCCCTTTAATGGAGTCTATTAACTAGAACCTTTAGGGTTCTTTGTGAAGGAAAAACTCAAGGGTTGTCAACAGCGCCTCTCCTCTGAGAGAGTACGATTTGTAACATACATAAAGCCAGAGGACTCGCCAGCTGTGCTCTTAGAGGAAGCAGACTAAACGCAGAGTTGTTCACAGACCTGAGAGATTAAGATTTCTGCCA
>NC_063200.1:15504390-15526890 GCF_017589495.1 Alosa alosa
GTCCAGTGTCCCTTGTCAATTATAGGACTTTTGTCTACGATCCTCTGCTTCTGTAGAATTTTCTCTGAAAAAGAGGAAGTGTTTGTCATAAAGCCTATGTTTAATTCTAATGCTCATTATGTCATAATGCCCATGTTTAATTCTAATGGTCATATATGTCATAATGCTTGTGTTTAATTGTAATACTCTTAAATGTCATAATGCTTGTGCTCATATATGTCAAAATGGTTCTGTTTAATTCTAATGCTCATTTATGTCATAATGCTTAATCCTCCGGAATACTGGCTCACAGTATGCACATTATTTACTAAATATCAGTGCATTGCACTTCTTTTTAATTCTACATACACATTATTGTCTGTTTATTTTAACAAAACATAATCATTTGTGTCTTGGAAAGGTGTCATTCACCAGAAACTAAGCACATTACTCAAGCAGTTCTGATCAAATTGATTTTCTGTGTGTTAATGACCCTAGTCTGGCGGAGAAAACCCTGTGTGGACTCTGTCCAGTGTGGTAGCCGCTGGTGTTAAGTGCGAGGCGTCCGAGGTAAAGAGGTAAAGAGGGTTTAGGGGAATGAGCTCCGTCTGGCAGGCAGGCGGGCAGACTGGCGTGGGCTGATGTGATACACACACACATACACACACACACACACACACACACACACACACACACACACACACATATAGGCTGCCGTGGGCTGATGTGATCCACACACACAGAAGTAGGTCAGGGGTTTGGGTTCGCCTGTGGCCTGCCTGCCTTTCTCCTGCCTGCTCTGCTTTGCTCCTCACACACACACACACACACACACACACACACACACACACACACACACACACACACACACACACAAACACACACACACACACACACACACACACACACACACTTTGCCTTTGCTGCCGCCTTTGCTTCTGTGAACAATTCTTTACACTTATTTTGCTACAGGCATCTGCACACAGACAATAAACCTGAGCTTGCACAAACACACACACACACACACACACACTCACAGATGCACTACACACACAGACACACACTTCCGGACAAGGTAATTTATATGATCAAACACATATACACAAGAGCACATGAACAGCTGCACAAACATGACCAACACACACAGACACAAATCCACAGACACACACACACACACACACACAGCGCATCAGCTTTCTGTGCCCTGTGGGGTCGTAGCTCACCTCATGTTGTATCAGCTTCATGCGGCTGGCGTTTGGTTCTCCCCATCACACCATGCTCCATCTCTGTCCCTGAGACAAACACACACACAGACACAAGAACACACAAGAACACATGTTACTCTCTCTCCAGCACACAAGAATAAATAACACACACACACCAGCCAAGAAAGCAAGCAACACAGGCTACCACACCATTATATATCACTGTTATCTACCATTTGAATGTAATTCATTACCTGTCTGAATTATTAATCATTTCATAATAATAATAATAATAATAATAATAATAATAACTAAAAAATGTAATTCCAGGGAATTACGAGTGCATGAAAATGCAAAAATGGCTGCTGAATGAAATATTGTTGAATATTGTCTAAAATATAAGTAAAAAGATGGAGGTCAGATAGAGAAAAAAGTTGGCGGGGAGCCATAATTGATGACAGCTGGAATGGCCGAACAGTTAAATAGTTAAATAGTTTAAATAGTTAAATTATTTTATAGCAAATTATTGTATTGAGGACTTATTTTGAAGTTGAAGTTGTGGGCAGAGGAAACAGTTGACGGGAGTCAAAGTTGATGACAACTGACTGTTGCTAGAGTAGTTATGGTGGTTGCTATGCTGGTTGCTAAGTTAATGTTGGTTGCTAGGTTTTAACTGTGAATGTGGTTGCTAGGCTGTTGCTAGGGTACCTGAAGTCGTTTCTAGGTTGTTGCTAGGGTGTCCATGGTAGCTACTATCAGAAATAAAGGAGTTACTACAGTGGTTTGCTAGTATAATCATGTTGGTTGCTATGGAAACTGACATAGATGCTTAATTTCAATGGTTGCTAAATTGGTTGCTAGGTAGGTGGTGGTTTAATATAGTAGGCTAGAGGCATAGTTGATGATAACTGACAGTTGGAATAGTTGAAAAGTTAAATAGTTGGATAGTTTAAATGGTCAAATTATTTAATTGGGAATTATTGTAGTGGAGACTTTTATTTTGAAACAGTTGTGGGCAGAGGAAGCAGTTAAACAGGATCTGTAGTCTTAATAGAGCCAGATTGTATGCTTAAAGCCGGAGACAGACAGTTGCTGGAGGTGGCCGGAACACTTGGCATAGGATTCTAAGTGCCCTACTGTGATGTCATAATCGCCATAGAATACATAGCTGAAGTCACCTAAGTAAGACCTACGCAACACAGTTTGAACGAAGTTTCTACGTCAAACGGTTGAAGCTGAATTAAACGCACAAATACGTAGAAGAAAAATAAGAAGAAATCGGATAACAGTAGAGTGCATTTTCATGCCCTCTAATAATAATAATAACGTGTAAGAAGATTTACTGTATATGTTGTAATAATGTAATTAAATTATTCTCTGAAATAATACTAGATTATGATGTGATGCTTAATAAGAGACAGAGCTCCAGGCACAGCACTGAGAAAAGGAAAAAACAATTTAGATGATTTAGGATCTTGTGAAATACACGCTAACCGGTTGGTGTGAAAACCAAAGAGCTCTTTCTTGCATGGGTTCAAGCCTATGTATTAAATATACAGAATGGGCCTGACTGTCTACAGTATTTTCCAAAAAAATATACAGAACATGTTAGCCGTATGTTAGCATTACAAGTTCAACTATGCTTATTGCAATAGAAATAAAATAAAAATAAAAGAAATAAAATAGAAATAAAAATGTCTGTTATAAACAGGGTTTTGAGTAATTGTAAAGCTTTTTTTGGCACTGGTAGTTTTGTTTTAGTGCGATGACATTCTCTTTCACCTGTGTATGTTTTCCTCACAGTGCAATGAGCTCAAGTGTTTTGTAAGATGTGCAGCTATTTCCTAGTGTGCATCCTCCTCTCTGTCTCTCAGGGCAGTGCAATGAGCTCAAGTGTTTTGTAAGATGTGCAGCTATTTCCTAGTGTGCATCCTCCTCTCTGTCTCTCAGGGCAGTGCAATGAGCTCAAGTGTTTTGTAAGATGTGCAGCAATTTCCTAGTGTGCATCCTCCTCTCTGTCTCTCAGGGCAGTGCAATGAGCTCAAGTGTTTTTGTAAGATGTGCAGCTATTTCCTAGTGTGCATCCTCCTCTCTGTCTCTCAGGGCAGTGCAATGAGCTCAAGTGTTTTGTAAGATGTGCAGCAATTTCCTAGTGTGCATCCTCCTCTCTGTCTCTCTCATAGACTGTATATATATAACTATATATACAGTCTATGGTCTCTCTCTTTAGGCCAACACTATAGCTCATTCATTGGCCATAAAAATACCACATCCAATGTGGCTGTACCATTCAGCTGTACGCTACAGTTTAGTCCGCTGTTAATACACACTATTATTGCATTAATCCATCGCCTTAATCCTATATTTTCTCTCTTATTTTATCTGCCATGGACACACACACACACACACACCAGCACACGCACACACACATGCATGCACACATGCTCTCACACACACACACACACACACACACACGCACATGCAGCGTCATTAACGTTGATTACATTAATGCTTTAGAGTCGCGTCAGAGCCATAAGAAAGGAAAATGGTGTCCAGCATCACTGTAAGACATACATGCATACACATACATGTATCATGTCATGTATACAACATGAGGGAACTGCCTCTCCTATTACAGCTTAACAGTATTGACATAGTCTCTCTGCCACAGTCTCTACAGAGTAGTACAGTGCAGTCAGTGCAGCATTGCTATTTATTCAAGCTATTCACATGTCAGAATCTAAGATTTTAAATAATTTGTGCACATTGACCCTTCTGTTCTTATCTTGATATAAGGCTAAAAGATATTCAAAGCCGTGCAGATTTACAATAAATCCAGTTAATTGTGATTATTCTGGTTTGTAAAATCCAACCAGGATAACATCATTCCCTGAGACCCTAAGAGTAATATGTTACTTCAGTAATACAATATTTAATCGGATACACCTCAGGCTCTGTGCGTTAAGAAATTGCATGACGTTCTAGCCCATGAGTGAGATGATCTCACCACATCACATGCTATGATATAATTTCAGTGTCTTATTCCTTCATTGGTGCTGACAATGAGTCATCCTTTAAGCTTCTTGCCATTTTCAGAGACCATGGCCACTATGCATATTGCCACAAAAATAATCTTTTAGAAGGTGTCATGGTTGCAGACTAAGGCCACTTGACACAGTCAGTGATTTAATTGGTAGGTTTAATTCAGGACCCTCCTCTTTAGATTGTAGAATAACTGTATATAGATTACGGAATATCTGTTCCACTGAACATTCTGTTTTTAGAACCCCAAAGAATACGTTGGGATTGTTATCACATAAGCAAAACTGATGCAGCAGCAACTACAAGCAATGTTACACAGGCAGGGATACATAGGCACAGTACACATATGTATGTGTAGACATATAAGATCATTCTTTCTCTAGCAAAACACCAATGGTTACACGTTAATCGGTTACACGTGAATCTTACAGTCTTCACCGTCTCCCTCACGTGGCTAATGAGTGGTCCATGCATAGACAGGCCCCCCAAAATGAACCAATCTCTCTGCACCCTCTTTTCACCACATGGCTGTACACAGGCAATCACATGCCTCCGCATTGGGGGCCATCGCTAATGGCGCTAATGAGGAGATTGGTATGCATGTGGACGGGCAGTCCGTCAGCGAAGGCATATGCAGGGCAGACCATGCGTGATGTGTGTATCAGCAGACATTTTGGGCTGGCCTTCCCCACTGCTGTGTCACAGCCATAAGATGGTGGCCCTGGTGCCACTGCTGCGGTGACACACTCCGTAATTAAGACAGCTCACACTGAAATGGTGCACCTCAGAATGCACAAGCCAACACACAACAAGCATTTGTAGTGCTCTGAAAATTCAGAGTCCTCACAAGGTCTGGTTTTATATAGTGAGATATCCTTTACAGAGAGACCTTCACTACAGTTCTATAGTGTATTGTCTCTATAAACAGGCTAAATATATAATTACCATGATATCATATCCACTTAAACATAAAGGGATTGCTGTTGATGTAAATACTGTATGGGGGGGCTTAGATTTATTTATTTATTGTTAAATACAGTTTAGTATGAGTAGTAAAACATCAATAGTGCTTTGCTTGTTGCAATGCCAGGATGTGGGGACACTAAATCCTCTCACTCTGCAACAAAGCCATTTGAACTTTGCAAGTCACAAATCTCATTTCTCATGGAAGTGTAGAATGTGTCAAATGGCTTAGTTAGCTTTTTTGGTAAATATAGGGAATATCTAGAGTAAAATCTGAATTGATATAAAAAATTCATTGGTAAAACTGCATTGGTGCAGTTAGGCTATAACAGTCCTGGAGTCAGGTAAATGAAAGGAAGAGGTGAGAAAGATGATTAATTATAAAAATGCCTCAGTATATACCCATTCCAGTTTACTTAATTAAACAGCTAAGGGACACAAGGTAGGCCTAGCCTATCAAATCAAGCAAAATAGCCTACTGTGATGTACTGTGATGTAGGCCTACTGCTCTTAGGGCAAATGACTGAGCAATGGTCGTGGGTAGCCTATTTGTAGTTTGGTAAATGTGAATAAACTATGGGTGAGATCAAATACATCCGTATCACCATCAATCTGTACACTGTGCGGAGATTAGCAGTAAAGTCTTACCAGATAACTTATTTCTCTCAAGGAACCACTGAACCATAGAGGGCTGAAGTGGAGCTAATAAATTAGTTTTGACTGAACCCTATAACGGAAGAGAAACATGACGTTGCCTCTTCAGCTAGCTGCAGTCAGCTCGTCTCATATGTCCACAACGACGCCAATCAGCGACAGAGCTTGTCACATGACAGGTTTGCTAAGACGGGTGCATACACATCACAATCTACATACTGTATAAGGTTGATGATGGATAACTTTGCCCTCTTCCAAAGCACGAAGGTTTGGGCGGCAAGAACCTTATTTTACATAGGCGCGCAATGGCTACTTATTTAAAACATGTCTTAAATTTTGAGTGATGTTCTCGTGTAGGCTATTGGATACATTTTAGCAATAGCCTGTAACCTGTTATGATGGCAAAGTATTCCTTTACTTATTATATTATGGCTATGTTTATATGTTAACAAAGTAGCCAATGTAGGCTAATCGTTTTCACATAACACACTGAAACATTCGCTATTGCTTTAACTTTAAAATAAGTCATCTAACTGTGTGAGGTCTGTGGCCTGTCAAATCAATCACCAAAACATACTTGAACTGATGCCATTGGCCACATCTAGGTGCTTAAATGTTCTATGCAAATCGACCTAGTCTACTTAACCAAATCGAAATCTATCATAAACGAAAACGTCTGCGGCTCAATTGATTAAGCTTCAAGTGCAAACACACACACAGTTGGTGAGTCGGTGGTATGACCCAATCTTCCGGGGGCGCTGGCAAGAAACTCCACAATCTCTTGAAAGAAAGGCTGAAGAATGCTAATAAACTCATTGACTTGCGTACTTGCGAGGTTTCCCTGACAACCACCTAACCTGTAGTGAAAGCAAAAGAGTGACCTCCCGCGACACTGGTCAGCCGGGGGTCAAAGTGTAAAGAGCCTTTACGAAGGTTTTGGCACGTGTCTCATGGTCAAGTCCAGAGTCATGATAGACCTCCACATCTAGGTCAGGCCTACCTTTGCATTTTAAATAATTTCATTTGAATCAACAACAACAAAAACATACTTTATTAAATCAGTTAACCTCTGTTGGCATCAAATACACAACAATGTGTGCATGCTTGTGTGTATGTGTCTGTGTGTGTGTTTGCGTTTAGTTCTTGAGTCTTGGCTCCTGTTAAAAACGTTTGCTCGTTTTTTCCCTTGGACAGTGTTTCACATTCATGTCGTATACACACTTAGCCGCTATCCATTCATACTGTTGCCTCTCCATCTCTGGCGCTGATGGGAAACGTGCCCACCCTCCACAGAGATGCAGATGAGTCGGGTGCACTTGCGGGTCTTTCATGACCCGGGTCGCCCCCCTCCTCCCCCGACCCCCCAGTACTGTCTGTCATATTCGTGGGAATCGGAGTCTCCAGACGTTCACATCTTTTGCCGTCAGTTTAACTGAATCAATTAAGCAAGGACAACACTCTCTCCAGACCGGGTATTCATTATTCTTTCCACCCTAATTATTTGTCTTCTGATTAGACATTCAAAGATGTCTGCTCTACAGACAATATGCATTAGCCCATTCATTTTAAGAAATCAAATAATTTAAAAGACTTCACGTGAAAATAACAACTTTGTAATATATACCGGTAGGCTAATTATCTAGTATTTCTCTCCCTCACCCCCCCATCACTTTATCTTTCTCTCACTCTCTCTCTGTTTGTTTGTTTGTGTGTGTGTATGTGTGTGTGTGTGAGAGAGAGAGAGAGAAAGAGAGATAGATAGATAGATAGGTGCTCTATTAAACTGAGAAAGTCATGATTGGACAAGTTTTTTTTTTTTTTAATACAGCGTCGAATTCTACAATTCTGCACGTTACAGCTGTGTGTGTTCTGATGTATCTTATGTGCTGGGTCCTCGATGATTCTGGAAGTAGTTCTTACTTTCGGTTATCTAGCTTTATGACGGTCATCACACTCATACAGCTAGATAACCAAAGATAATAACAAACTTCCTATTCGGCATCACTGTGCCCCCGACCCTCCTCTTAATCTCCCTGTCCCGCATTTAATCTCGTTGTGAATTCGTCCTCTTCCATTCCATTTCGAGTTTGAATGAAATATGTGAACCTCGCTGCAGCTGGGACTTATTTTTTCTAGTTGCAAAGCACACGACTTTTTTTGCCTTACTATTTGCATTGTTCATAATAACACATATAGTTGCACACATGGTATTGTTACAAGAAATAAGTCGACGTACAAGCCAATGTCCTGTGTTGTGCAAATTAATTAATAATTCCGTTTTACTGTAGAGCTTTCTCTCAGCTCTCTCCTGTGAAGTACGCACGGTATCCTGCGTATGCAGCCAAGTGAATATTGGTTACGTAGAACGAACCGCACACCTCGGGGGCAACGAAGACATCAACATAGCGCAACAGCCGCTCATTACGAACGTAGGCTACTCCGTTTGATTATGCGCTCCAGATCTCGTAGCGTTCCGAGCTGTAGTGAATGAATCCAACCCGAGAGTGCGAGGGCGACACGGTCGTTGCAAGATGATGAGTCCAAGAGCGGAGCAATAGAAGATGTCGCCCCTACGTTTTAGTGCTCTATGTTGTCTCCGAATAAAAAAACGAGTTTTTTTTCATAGGATAGTCGAATGACTTCCTCCACAGCCAGATTTAACAGAGCGCGACTGAGGTCAAAGGTCTAGATATTTCAACAATCACGTCGGCAGGATTCACAAAGATCACACATGCGTGTTGTGCAATAGCCATGCGCACCAGCTAAAGCTCCAACCGCTATTCCGCCGGCACAGACATATTTTTTTTTCTCCTTATTTTTTTCTTTCTCGCGTGATGCTATTTTGGGCTCAAGGCTCTTAATCCCATCTGTAATCCACAACTATTGGTCTCTTAGCACGGAGGCTTTCGCAAGTGCTGTTGGAGGCATGTGTTTTTTTCTGCTTCATGAGGACGGATGGGTAGCTCGCGCCTCGGCCTGTGCTAGTGCATTTGGCGCATCAGGGCGTCTAACTTTTCTGTTGCGAATGAATTGCAACAGGGGACCAAGAGCATCTCTCACTGTCCGACGTGGACAGTCCAAATAGTCCTAATAAATATCACCACCGTTGTTGTTGCTTCAAACAGCCCCGAATACACGACTTCACCGGCCACATGTACTCCATATTTATTTGAAATTACAGAACAGAACTTTGCGAAGCCACAATCCCCGCTTATTAAATAATGCTGTATACATTGTAGTGCACAGTGTACATCCAAACTCAATGTAACGTTATCAACGAATCCAAACTGACACTGTAGCCTAATTTATTGATTGGACGGCTCACATTTACTGACGGTACGGATGAATTGCCTCTATAAGCCATGAAGAAAAATGTAGCACACACGTTTGACAGATAGAACAAGACAAAAATGACTCTAGCATCAAACAAGCAAAAGAACTCAATTGACTACAATTGACATTTGATAGGCTACAACATACGCGTAAGGGTTGACCAGATGTGATCACATTTTCTAATGTAAAACATGTGATGAAGTTCAAGTACTTTGTCACAACAAGTTATGAACTGTTTCACATTTACAACAGAATCTATATTCTCAATAATGTTTGACCCGAGAGAACAAAAAAAAATGTGTGACGTCATGATGACTGTGGTTATGGCAGGTGTTCTTTCCATACCATGATTTTTACGCACCAATGAAAGGAAATAAACCATTGTTTTGGTTTCTTTAGAAATAATGATATGTGGATGCTGGAGATCTATTTTCAAATTTTCTGATTTAAAACAATTCTTATATACAAATTCTGACATTGTTCATCACATGGCTCATTATGAGTAGCCTGGGCTACATTACGAATGTTGCTAGTGTACTAAAAGTACATTGCAACATTTATATTTTTAATTCAATAATTGTGTGTTCTAGTCACCTCTTAACGGTAGAACATCAAGCAATGTGAAGCATTAAATAGAAGTAAGGTTGATTTGATTATTTTCATTGTAGTCTAAATGTCCAATTAGATTGTACTGTTAACACCAGCACTACTGACGTTGGCTGAATTTAAGTAATTTCTGTTTAACGCCTGTACCAGTTGTAGAACGCAGCAAAGCGCAACAACAGCAAATATATACATCACTTACCTGTGTAGCTGATCAACCTGCGTTTTCAAGTCATTCCACCAGATGTGAAGATATGAGGACAGGTCGACAAGTCAGTTGTGAAATGATTGTAGGGTCCATCTGAATTGAGATCATCCGTTGTTTCTCCATATTGTTGTAATTACAGCTTTATGAGCCATTGTTGGCGTGTGTGTGTTCCTAATCCCACCCCAAATGGGAGCGTATTCCATAGCGCGTGCAGATGACTGCTGGAAGAGAAAGCGCGAGGACAGGAGGGGACGCACTTCTCGAGCTCAAATGAAAAAAAGTGAAGTGTTGCGCTCGCTCCGCAAGTTTTGTGCGTGGGAAGGGGGGGTGGCAGCAGTCGGGTCCATCCCTCTTGGTTATGAAGAACGTGCGGTGAAATTTAAACCACTTCCTCACTTGGCGAGATGTGTCTCGCATAAATGGCGAGAAACTGTGTCATTGTTGTCACCATGGACTTTCCTATCCGCCCATATACTGTTGGTCTATGATGCGCTGATAGAGAGAAAAAATTGGGAATTTAGGTCATGCAGACAATCCCACTGAACGGATGGAATCAATGTATGTTTCTGAAAGAGAAATTCGTACTAATGGCTGTTCTAATATTGCCAGTCTTTTTGGAGAAGCCATTTTCTCAGAAATGAATATATAATTGCAGGCCTATATTAAACCTTAGGCCCAGCCTAATTCATCTACACTGTGATTTGATTTTAAAATAGATAATTATTTGATAATAGCCCACACGATAACTACACCTCAGTTTTAAACGTGTAGATTTGTGCGTCAGACTCCGTTGCTTTCAGGATTATCATGAGCATTTAACGAGGTCACGTTCAATGACGTAGTGAAGCATAATGTGGCTACGTGCGGCCATATTTAAATTCATCAAATAAATTAGTGGATCACAACATGCAAATCTTATAACAACCACAGCGGCTCATTTAGACGGATCCATATAGCCTTTTTTTCTTTTCTATTCTATTTAAATGGACATATCTTGGACATCAAATTGTTTGGCTCTATAATTGACTATTGGCCTATTTCGCTATATTTATTGCGTGTTGTGGATTACAGCCGTCTTCAACGCGATGTAGTCTACGATGTAGAGAAAAAAAGAGGGTCCGAGATAGACTTGTGTCTGGGATTTTGTATTATAATGAGATGCCCGAAGCCCCGGCTTGGTTACGCGCTGTCTGCCCGTCAGGCCCATTGTGTAAGGCAGACATAAATGTTGATGAATAAGTTGATCGTTAACATATAGTTTAAAGGGTAAGTTTATTCTATTTGTTCATAGATCTGTTTCCTGGATGAATGCATTCAATTATTGTACGACAAAATGTATGTTCGCAGCGGATAGAATATTGTACTGCTATTTTATATCTCATTTCTGTCACAACAAACGCCTCTGCAATGTAGGTTTATGATACTTCAAATGTAGGCAATTTCTCTGCTGTCTGTGACAACAAAAAATAAAGCCATCCACACCCTTGTAGTTGTCATGCCACACATGCGACATTTTCCCCCCTGATAAAATACTGTAGCCGAGTTCGTACACTGACACTGTTCAGTTTGACCTTCATCTGCTGGCTGAGCAAAGGGAATGTGTAGCCTAGGTGCGAGCGTTGTAGGGCCACCGCGTGGGAATGGAAACACATTTAAAACAGATTTCTGATTTCTTCTCAATTTGGAGGAAGAAATGAATGGTGGTAATCCAAATGGTGGTATTTTGACTGATGGTGACTGGTGGAAAGACATTTTTTTTTCGAAAACAAATTTCCGAATATAGAGTATGCATGTAAAACACATTTACAGGCTACTGAACTAATTCACACAAGTAAGTAATTGTGTGTGTGTGTGTGTGTGTGTGTGGGGTTATAGACGGATTCCTTCAGACTTTCTGGCACAAGCAACACACTGAATGCAGGTGTGCAGAGGCTACAGTCTATACTCATGGGACTCATAACTACAGTCTATTCATGTGACATCCCAAAACGGTTATATCTTTTTATAATTTCAATAAACTATTTGCAGTATAACTTTCAATCATTTGGGCTATGTAATATCTATGTTTTTTTTCTATCGCAGCGCAGAATTTATTTTCGTTTTTGACCAGTATCTCCTTGCATGTGAATTTAAACCGGTTTAGACTAGTAGGCCTATCTCCGTGATGTGATTCTTTGAAGGCAATAGAATCAGCGTTATCCGTATTTCTGTAACCTATTTGGCGACACCTCATGGCCAGACGCGTTAAAGTCAACGTCTTTTGGAAAAGGCACTGCAGAATTTTCAGATTTTTTTTGGGGGGGGAACGTCACTTTATGGTATTTTAAAGTGTCGCCCAACGTAGGACAGTCTAATTATTTAAATTCGTATATTTGAACGCAACGTCATGGTCAGGAATAAAGGCTCACCCAAATCTCATGGAAGGTAGAGATTTATAGGAGAATTTCTACATTTTCACTAATACATAGCCTACTATCGATTACCCTGGTACCGGCGCTTTGAACATATCCTAAAAAACAGTTATTAAAAGGCACAGTGGTTTGTTAATCTGGGTCTATAGGCCTAGGGCTAAATGGACACAGCCCGGCAATATTTAAAAGTTACAAGATAGGCTACAAGAAAACAAATTTAAGTCGAATAAAAAAACAGACTTCTTGAGAATTAATTCATTTTTATACCATTTTATATCTCACTATTCAGATTTAAATATTATTAGTTGTCTCAGCTGTGGTGGAGAAAGAGGGCATTAATGAAGGCTGGATTCACGTTTGGTGTATGATGAAACACTTACAGTAAGGGTTGGCTATTTAAATCTGAAAAAGGTGAACGTCAATTACAGATAACTTTCATGCAGACTTGGATCAGTAGGTGAATTAAAATTCGGTGCCCAGCGAAAGAAAGAAACACACACGCACGCACGCACGCGCGCGCGCGCACACACACACACACACACACACACACACACACACACACACACACAAACACACACACACACACACACCATACAAAATAAGCACAAATGCAAAAATTACGCATAGACACTTTGCAAGAGAGCCAGTAACTTTACTGAAATTTCTTTAGAATACAAATGCCAGTTCCTCGTTCACTGTTCGGTTGGGTTTACAATCTGAGGGGGAACACACAGACATTGTGATGGTTTTGAGTATAAACATCTTGTCTTCAAGGGGCGACAAAGTCCAGCTTATGCCGCTGTGGGCCTCTTAACGCCAAAATATTTACTTCAAACCTCCCCGCTTCAGGATAATCATACAACCTGTGTATTCTGCGTGTACAGTGAGTGCGTTTTCACAAGAAGAACAAAGGTGTGTATCCATGATCATCTGACAAATGAGTTCTGCTTTTGCTCTAAACACACACATACTGTAGCCTACACACCAAATCAATTAACACAATAAAGTAAAACCGTTGGGATACATTTCATTTTAGATAGCTAACTCAAGGGAGGAGATGCGTCTCGTTTGAGAAATTACCCTGTAGTATCATAACAAGCTCCAAACGATGGATTTTGGTTGAATGGGAGCACTACATAGGATAGGCTCCTTACATGTAAATAAAAAAGAAAATCAGTGGCCAATGGCTGGCCAATTTATTTCACAAACAGTAACTAGAAAGCTTGACCTAAAGCCCGATCCAAAATGGATAACCCTATGGCTTCCGACTCCACTTGCTTTGGTTTGGTTTCAGTAAAATCAGTGCCCGCTGTGTTAAACCAATAAATCATGTTTAATTGCTCTGAAATAAAAAACAGATATTTTATTAAAATAGTACACGGGCTCTGCCCTTCACGCCACAACACACGTACATCGTGTTTAAAATATCAGCCTGATATAGACGATGACTTTCAAAGTCAGATTGCGCGTTATTTTAAAGAGCCGTTGCACTTTTACAGATAGGCTGAACCAGCTAGGAAACGTGAGCAGAAGAGAGGTAACAGTCTTGTTGCTGTCTCCTATTTGATACTAATGAACCAGCCATGGACTATGCGGTAGAGTAGACTACTAATGTCACCTTTCACCCCATATAACCCACCAGGGGTTTGTGATCAATTTATCACCACCGCCAAAGATGCGCCAGAGGTTTGGGTTCGAAGTAACTTTTATAACCAAAACAACTAGTTTATGGGGACATGGCGTGATGATTTTAAAATAAAACTTTCGACGAATCCGGAATAATCAACAAAAATGCCATAGGCCTACTTTCGTTTCTACCAAAACCATTTGTTTATCCCTTCCAAGTAGAACATAGGCTACTCATCGGATACATTTAGCGTGCAATTACTATGCACAACTCCAGCCACTGACTGACAACCAATTAATCTTTATGAATTTGAATATTTGGTTTTGCAAAGGGATAAAAGAAAAAAAATATCTGTGACAGCACAAGATAAGGCACTGTACATCTACTATATTAGAAGGGTATTCGTATGCGGACTGCAGCCTATTTCAACATCGCAGCGGAGCAATCCTTCCCAGGCTAGAGCAATCCAGCACGACCTAATGTTATAGGGTTTATAGCTTCACAGACGCACGACCCCGTGAAAACGTGATTGACAGCAAATGGGTGGGTTTGTTCAAGTTCACAAACAAATGGCAAATTCATTTAAAAACCTTTATTGATAACAAGTAGCCTAACATTCCCGTACTCCTACAGAATTACCTTTCATATTTTAAACTTTAAAAATTCTTCATAAAAACTTTTTTTGTAATAATCATCAAGTAATATATTTAAAAGAACAACAATGAAAAAACTCAATAGATAATCTGGTTTCTGGCTGTGATAGTATGGCTTTCAAAAGGGGCGGGCCCATATTGCTATACCTAAATGGGCTTGTTCAGTATTGGCAAAGCTTAACTACATTCTGGCTCACATAGTCAACAGCTAGCAACAAAATGCTCTGCATTTTTACGAAAATATAAGCTTCAATGTATAGTAGATCCTTTTTTCCACCGGGGATTTTGTTACATAAACACACCTGGCCCAAAAGTAGGCTACTTTTTCCTCAATCTAAATATGGACAAACATAAACAACTGTTCAATTTTATTATTTTTTTTCTTACTTTACCTTACTTTTTTAAATCATATAGCTCTTTCCTGAAGTAAAACAGTTGCCCTGGGTTGCGAGGATGTATTTCCCAAAAGCTGCATCATACAGTAACCCTCTCTCTTTCTCTCCCTCTATTTTCTCTGTCTTTTTTTAGTAAATAAATCTGCAAATCCTGGCAGGTTTGACCCTTTCCCGCACCCTCTATTTACATAAATACGTTGAACCTGCAACACAACAATGTTTATGGTAACATATACTGTATGTGGGTTAGTTTGCGCTGGCGAGGCCATTGCCAGAGTCTGGCCTGACTGTGGGGACGTTGCCCCATCAGCCGAGTCGCTGCCTCATCTTCACACGCTTTTCAAAAATACTTTAATTATGCCATATATTACTGCACTACAAAGTAGCTTTACCAAACAGAGTACCAGACTTCTTTTCTTATCTCTCTCTTCTTTTCCAAAAGCGTATAACTTGTGTACATACACAAGTGCACATACATCGTATAGGTATGTGCGTGAACAATATATACTTTTTTTTTGTTTTGTTTTGTCATTTGTTTTCCCCACACACGGCACAAGCAATGCATGCCCCCCCCCACATCCCCCCTTCCAGCCCTGGCAACCCCCCCCCCTTCAAAACCTTCTTTCCCGCCCTGCAACATATATACCACTTTAATACACAATAGCACTCGCACTCTGCAGAGAAAAATAATAATAATATTAATAATAATAATAATAATAATAATACTAAAGTTACATTTCAGATATGAAGCCCTCCCTGAGGAGATTGGTAGGGGTGGGGTATGAGGAACTTGGGATCTTTGGGGGAGGGGGGATGGGATTTAGGATTTGGGGAGGGGAGTGGTAGGATTCTTGCGAAAGTGGCAGTGGCAATCGTTGGCGTGGCAATCAGGAGGCCCATCCCTCGGACAGGCGCACGCGTTTGACGGACGGGCTCTCGTGTTCCTCCTGCGGGGGCCGCAGCGCCCCCAGTGGCGAGTGGAAGTCGCTGCGCTGCTGCTGCTCTTCGCGGTCGCTGCCCTCGTACGAGCTGCCACAGCTGCTCAGGCTGTCGCCCGGGGAACGGCCCGCCTCCTGGCGCCCCGCGGCATGCTGGGATTGGGCCTGGTGGTGATTGGGCTGCTGCTGCTGCTGCTGCTGCTGGGGGGGAGGGAGCTGCTGTGCGCTGCCGTAGCCCCCTTGCTGATGCCCCACTCGGTCTCTAGGAGGAGAAACAGGTTCGGACTTGATGTGCAGGCTCTGGGCAGAGGGCAGGGACAGGTTTGAGCTCGGACATAAGTGAGTACTAGTGCAATTTCTGTGGAGGGAAAGTAAAAGGGCTGGTTAAAACAGAGGAGGAGGTGGATGCTGGGGTGCAAGGTCTTACAGTAGGCATGCACACACACTCCCATACACACACACACACACAAACACACACACACCGACAACACAGAAGTTTCAGAATATGAAGGAATTAAGTCAAGTTCAGAAATCATAGCTGTGTAACATGAATATTATAGGAAAGGATAGAATCATTCAAAGGAAAGAGGAATCCAGCCTTGGCTATCTATAGCCTTCTTTCATTCTGGTATTTAACTCTTTGATTACACATTTAAACAGCTGGAGCAGATAAATAAAAGCCTCCGTTTCACCAAGAGGGAAAAACACAGAACGGGGATCTCAAGGAGTGAGTCTGATGATGGCGGATGAAAGGCAGTGGTGGAGAGGTCAAAGGTGAGAGGTCAGAGGTTAAAGGTGAGCATTGGTGACCTACCCCAGGTGAGCCATGGAGGAGTGCTGCATGCTCTGCAGGTGCTGCTGCTGCCAGCCACTCATGGAGCCCAGGTGCAGAGAGCCTGAGCCACTGAAGCCCGACAGCGAGGACAGGTCAGCACTGGTCAGAGAGTACTCTACAGGGGGCGATAGAGAGCACAGGTCAGCACTGGTCAGATAATACTCTACAGGGGGCGATAAAGAGCACAGAAAAGCACAGGTTAGAGAATACTCTACAGGGGGCGATAGAGAGCACTGGTCCGACAGTACTCAACAGGGGAAGGGAGGGAGGGGAGAGAGGATAGGTCAGAGAATACTATACAAGGGGAGAGAGGACAGGTTAGCACCTGTCAGTGGTGCTTAGAAAGTAAGAGGGGAGTTTGTAGTGGGATCATCACATAACCTGCACTCTTAAAACGAATGCGTTAGAAACAACACAAACTGTGTTGTCATAGAGATGTGTTAAAAAACAAAGCAACACAAGTTGTGCTATTTTCAACACATTTGTTGTAAGAGTGTACATAGTATAACAAAAGAAAATTGTGTTGTCCTTATCTGGACATAGAGAGATGTGTTAAAAACAACACAAGTTGTGTTATTTTCAACACATTCGTTTTAAGAGTGTGTATATAATGTGTGCTGGTTAGACATTACTGAAATAAGTACAAAAGAAGTGAGAGAGTGAAATGTGTGTGTGTGAGAGAGAGATTGAGAGATCACACAATCTGTGGATAATGTACTTAGAGGTAGGCTACTCTTTACTATTTTCACAGAGCATCACATAGCACAGGGAACAGTGGCCCATGAGAGTATTGGCTCCCTTTACAAAGGCTCCCTCTTGTGGCAGACCAGAGGACTGCCTTTAAGTTGTTTTGTAATGGGAATTGTCAAAATGTACTTGAGAATTGATTTACCCAGATTTGAGTTATTGATCCCACCATATGAGGTAAACATGGCAGATAATAGGTTGAGAGATATAATGTGTGTGTGAGAGGTGTATAACCCACCTGTACCATAGGAGGTGGATATGGCAGACGGATATCCTCCCATCCCTTGCCCTGGCAGTGTTGGGGTTGCTACGGAGACCACAGGGGTTGCCAATGATTGGGCAGACTGGGAGTTGTTTATTCTCTGATTCTGCAGACACAAGCAAAACAACAACACAAACAATAAACAACAAAGAAAACACACATACAAGAATAGCAACACGGAGGGGACAGGAAATATATAAATCAACAACAACAAAAAACATTCTCTTAATGAACAAGATGATGCAAATGGCTAGCAATAATCCACCTAACATGCAATCAACTCTCATCCAACTGCATCCATCATCTGTCATTTGCTGCCACACGCCTGCTGAGGTTGAGCTGTTGCCGTGGGAACCCTGAAGCAGCTCCTGTGGCAACATCGAAGTGAAACTGAGGGTACTCTGCTGCGGCTGAAGAAGAGGTTCTAAACACAGAGTTTCCAACTTTTTGTTTTGAGTGCCTCTCTGTGTGATGAAATGAAAATAAGTAAATAAATAAAATAAAATAAAACCCTAAAATATGACAAGCTACCACTGCGTTGCACCCACTTTTGGCCATTTCCTCTAGTCGTGTCTCTACTCTGTGACTGGTGCTTTTACTTTGTCTGCAAGTCTACAAGACAAAGACTGCTTGGCAAGACAACACGACAGCTTTAGACATTATTTGAATGGACTTCCTAAAAAGACTTAAAGACTTTAAGAATGAAAAAAAAAAAACACTAGCAGTAACGCTAGGGTATAACATACATGGATAATTGGTCCTGACTTTTCAGCACATTTGACAGTGTTTAGATTTGTGGTCATGTACACTAGGATAAGTTGGGTTTTGTGGAGGACAATAAGGGCCTGACATAACCATTGTATTGGTGAGAAATCAGCTTCATGAGACAGGAAACTGAGGTAAGTTCATAGACTACTACTAATATACTACTTCTCTATTACTAGTGCGAAACACACACATACTGTACACACTTACCAACAGCAAATCCACATCCTCAGACTGCCAGCATTAGAAAGCAATGTGCAGGCATTAGTAACATGGTCAGCATGACATACAGTTTCACTCACCACAATGTGTGTGTGTGTGTGTGTGTGTGTGTGTGTGTGTGTGTGTGTGTGTGTGTGTGTGTGTGTGTAGATGAACATGTACAGGTCGGTTTGTGTGTGTGTCTGGATGTAATGTGAGTGTGTGTTTGTGTGTGTGTAGATGAACATATACAGTACAGGTCTATTTGTGTGTGTGTGTGTCTGGATCTAAATGCATGTGTGTGTGGATCTAATGTACGGTGTGTGTGTGTATGATACTCACAATGGGTATGACGAGGGTATGGTGTTTTTTGACCCTTGGGGAATGACCATTTGCATGTCTGGCTTGTTTGTGTGTGTGTGTGTGTGTGTGTGTGTGTGTGTGTGTGTGTGTGTGTGTGTGAGATGGAGGGCATGGTGTTTTTAGACCCTGGGGGGATGAGGATGCGCAGGTCTGGTTTGTGCGTGTGTGTGTATGTGTGTGTGTGTGTGTGTGTGTGTGGTACTCACAATGGAAGGCATGGTGTTTTTAGACCCTGGGGGGATGAGTACGCGCAGGTCTGGCTTGCGACTGCTCATGTTCATGCTCATCGGGGGCGGAGACTTGGCCTGCATCCCTTTGCTCATACTTCCTGGAGAGACCAGCAGACCAGGGGAGTTACGGTGGTTACCATAGCCGTTACCTAGGCAACAACACAAAACAGGTAGGCACAGTTAGCGGTTAGCAGTAGTGCTATATACAGTAATTCAAATTCAATTTCAAATTTATTTATATACAGTAGCATGTTATCACACACAGTGGTTGGTCAATATAATTTACATTCTCCACACAGCACAGGGACGCACTGTTAGTGGTTGCTTTAATGTTTACAATAGGAATTAATGTTCCGATTTATTATTCCAATGTATTTGTTACTACACTGTAATTATATCAATCCATAATGATACACAGGCGTAGTACACAGCCGACAGCCCTAACCTTACCCCTACCCGGATACACACAAGTGCAGTCTGTGTGTCTGTTACGCATTTTTATACAACATTTAATGTGTATGGTGATGATGTTCCTGATGTGTAAAGAGGGCACCTCGAAATCCTCAATCATGTAAAATGCGGCCTAATTTAGAGTCATTTAGAATCCCTCAGGACTGTTCTGAGATATTTGTTCTTCGAACTGATGTAGGCCACTAACACCCACCCAGTTACAGCAGGCAGACGTTTTCGGTGCCAATCAGATTCTGTAGCATAGGAACTGTGTTAAATTGTGTGTGTGTGCGTGTGTATGCGCATGTGTGTGTGTGTGTGTGTGTGTGTGTGTGTGTGTGTGTGTGTGTGTCGGGTGGTTCGGGTGGTTTTGATTGATCAGAGTTTTGAGTTTCAAAACAGCTACCATTCATGTGTAAATAAAAACTCTAAACATGTGACTATGTTTGACCTAACTAAAAAATAAGGTATAATTTTAGACGGTGACTTGTCCTTGCATGTGCTAGGCCTAATTCATCAGCCATTTGAAAAGGCCTCTCCAAACACAGGCTGCAAATACACACACACACACTGCCATCATACCACCATACCTGTCTACCCTCATGTCAACACCTGCAGGCTGGCCAGATTTAGCTACCCCCTCCCCATCCTTCATAACTGGCTCCAGTCTGCTACTGTATATCAACTGCTGTCACACCAGACTTAGATAGTCTCCCTGACTGGCCTGCTCGCGTTCTGTGGTTGCCTTGGACACCATGTCCGCTTTGGAGTCGTCTTGGGAGGAGGCGCTTATTGAGCCTTACAGCCAGCTAAACACAAGCACAGACGTGAGTGTGAAGCGCTCTGGTGCCAGTGGTCAACTCCAACGACTTCTATTCCAAAACATAGACCTGAGTTGTAATCGGCACGGTGGCACCGTACTGTACCGTAGTCATGTCGCAGCCAGTGCGGCTGGTTCTAAGCTTGAGTGGCGGGTTTTCTGTGGATGCACAGGATAACCAGTTTTTTTGTTCAAATATTTAAATATCTAAATAACTGAAATATGTTTATGTTTTGCTTAATATCCGAAATATGCTTTCAAGACTGCAGCCTGTCTGCCTTTCTGCAGCAGCCTGTCTGTGTCTCTAGCGGACTAGTGCACAGGCCGTGTAAGGGCCCTCATTATAGCAGGAGGTTAAACGTGTGTGTGTGTGTGTGTGTGTGTGTTCCCTCCAGGGCTACTTTATATAAACTCGTCGCCGCCGTGCTACACCGCAGCAGCCCCCATTCCCCTGAGCTACGCAAACATCCGCCGGAGGAACCAACCAAGCAACACTGCAGACTGGAGCCTCTGATTAAGATGAAGTAGGGTTAGTATGTATAGAGAAACAGGAGAGAGAGAGAGAGAGAGAGATGGAGAGAGAGAGAGAGAGAGAGAGAGAGAGAGGAAAGAGAGAAAGGGAGGGAGAGAGAGGAGAGAGAGAAAGAAAGGGAGGGAGAGATAGGGAGGGAGAGAGAGGAGAGAGAAAGGGAAGGAAAGGGAGAGAGAGAGGATAGAGAGAGAGAGGGAGGGAGAGACCGAGAGAGAGGACAGAGGAAATGTATACGTGAGTCTTACCAGCGCTGCCCACACCACCGGTCATGTCCGCACCCATCAGGCCACCTGAGGTGAGAGAGAGAGAAGACGTTAATCGAAAGCGACGTGAAAACCAGCGGGTGACTTCCTGTCTCCAAAACCTACAGCCGCCACTTGTGGATGCCACTCATAGACTGTGAGGTCGAAAGGAGAAACTTAAACTGGTCTCCACAGTCAACGAAAACATCCACCCTAGACAATGTAGAACAGACTGTGGAGAGAGAGAGAGAGAGAGAGAGAGAGAGAGAGAGAAAGGGGGGGGACAGAGAGAAAGCAAGTGAGAGTGAGGGAGAGAGAGAGGGAGAGATAGAGAGGATGAGGGAGAAACAGAGAGAGGGAGAGAGAGAGGAGGGGCAAAGAGAACGCAAGTAAAAGTGAGGGAGAGACGGAGAGAAAGAAAGAGAAGAAGAGAGACAGGGAATGAGAGAGAGAATGATAGAGAGACTGAGAGAGAGGGAGAGAGAGAGAGAAGATGAGGGAAAAAACAGAGAGGGAGAGAGATAGAGTGAGCATGAGGAATAAAGAAAGAAAGGAATAGAGAAAGGGAGAGATAGAGAGGGATGAGAGAGAGAGAGAGAGAGAGAGAGAAGGAGAGGATGATGAATAAAGAAAGGAAGGAGTAGAGAAAGGGAGGGATGACACCACCTCCCAGAAAAGCCTGTGGAGCCGAGAGCGGAGTGGCATCCTGGGCTTGGCCAAGACTCATGTTTAGCTTCTCGCTGCTTCTGTACTACCAAGCAAATTGCACACGGAAGCCAAGCGTAATGACAGGCCTCTTCCTGTGGTCAGGCAGGCCACTGACCAGAGAGGAAAATAGACCTTTTCAGACAATAATAACAAACTGACACGGAGCTGTGTGTCCCTACATACTCAGCGGTCAGCTTTCCTCTATGTCCTCCTCTCCTGCTCTCTCTCTCTCTCTCTCTCTCTCTCTCTCTCTCTTCTCTTTATCTCTTTCTCCCCTCTCTCTCCATCTCACTCTGTCTGTCTCGCCCTCTATATATATACATACACATATGTC
>NC_063200.1:15536890-15544390 GCF_017589495.1 Alosa alosa
CTCTCTCCCTTCCTCTCTCTCTCTCTGTCCCTCCTCTCTCTCTCCCTCCCTCTCTCCCCTCTCCCTCTCCTTCCTCTCTCTCTGTCCCTCCTCTCTCTCTCTGTCCCTCTCTCTCCCTCTCTCTCTCTCCTTCCTCTCTCTCTCCCCCTCTGTCCCTCTCTCTCTCTCTCCCCCCTCTCCCCCTCTCTCTCTCCCTTTCTCTCTCTCTCCGTCCCTCCCACCCTCTCCCCCCCGTTACTGTAACACGCCTATTCTTCTCCATTTTCCTTGGCACGGCTGTGAGGCTGAGCTATTCTTAGCTGCTCTGCTTTCTATTTATAGAAAACTACCGGTTTTCAGGCATTTCTGTGGGAGGGACTACGCAAGAGAAAAAGAGGGAAAAGAAGCAGAAGAAAAAAAACAGAGTGACACAAACACAAACACAAAGTGAGCGGAGTGGGGCGAGAGTTTGGCTCTCAGTTCAGCCGTCTGTTCCTGGTTTAATGCGTATATGTTCAGCTGTGTTTTCAAACAGAAAAATGCAGGAGAGAGAGGGAAAGAGAGAGAGAGAGAAACGCAGGAGAGAGAGGGAGAGAGAGAGAGAAATGCAGGAGAGAGAGGGAAAGAGAGAGAGAGAGAAACGCAGGAGAGAGGGAAAGAGAGAGAGAGAGAAACGCAGGAGAGAGAGGGAGAGAAACGCAGGAGAGAGGGAAAGAGAGAGAGAGAGAAACGCAGGAGAGAGAGGGAAAGAGAGAGAGAGAGAAACGCAGGAGAGAGAGGGGGAGAGAGAGAAACGCAGGAGAGAGAGGGAAAGAGAGAGAGAAACACAGAAGAAAGTGAGACAGACAGTGAGAGAGAGAGAGAGAGAGAGAGAGAGAGAGAGAGAAGAGAGAGAACATGAAAGAATGCAAAAGTTTTATAAATAACCTCAGTCCCAGGCTCGGCTATGCAAAATACAACAAGCTGTTGCTAAGCGAGGCAGTAAACCCGCGTTAACCCCACTCCAGCCAGGGGGAAAGAACGAGGGGAAAGGCAAAACAAAGGAGTCTCTCTTTGGTGCACATTTCTGCAGGCCTGATCTTAGCATGGCAGAGACTTCTTTCACAGCCGTGTTAAGATTTAACAGTCTGGACTTTTTTAATTCCTCAGACCCAGCTGTGGTGTGCTGCACACCCACAATACGTGTCATTCACTTGATTTAAAAAAAAAAAAAAATCATAAAATTATCTAAAATATTCTAATATAGAAGTCTTTTAAAGAAGTTGTACTAACAATAGTTGTAGGTCCTAATGAGTGTTCTTTAAAGACCATTACATCAGTAATGTTACTGCTGTTATTATCATTATTAAGACAGCCATTTAATGTGCATCAGCAAGGCATGACTGGATTATATACTATACACAGCTGTTTCATGCTGTTTCCCATGTCCTGACACTACTACTACTACTACCATGTGTGTGTGTGTGTGTGTGTGTGTGTGTGTGTGTGTGTGTGTGTGTGTGTGTGTGTGTGTGTGTGCGTGCCTAACATCACAGACGTCACTGGCCTGTCCTCCAGTATGTGCTGTTGATGTGAGTTTATTATGAGATGCAGGATGAGTGGCTAGGTGTAGCCAGTCTGCACAGCTGTTTCACTCTCCCATGTCACTGTGTGTGTGTGTGTGTGTGTGTGTGTTTGGGTTTGCTACAGGGCCAAAGACCTCTGAATGGTGCACATTGGGTTTGCTACAGGGCCAAAGACCTCTGAATGGTGCCCATTGGGTTTGCTACAGGGCCAAACACCTCTGAATGGTGCCCATTGGGTTTGCTACGGGGCATCTGAATGGCACCCATTGGGTTTGCTACAGGGCCAAAGACATCTGAATGGCGCCCCATTGGGTTTGCTACAGGGCATCTGAGTCCTGCTTTGTCTCAGGTGTGGGACTAAAAGCATCTGCTTTTACACACACGGCTGTAAGCTGTGAAGATGACCAGGTGTTTTATGAGGGCTCTCAGTGGTCACCCAGTCAGCCACCCAAGTAGGGGGCAACGGGGGGCATCAAGGGGCAGTTGGTTTGGGCCAGAACCGACCCGGACGGGTTGTGTTTGGGTCGGAATGTGACGGAGGAGCTTTATAAGAGCCATGTGCTGGCCATGGCGTGTTGTTCTGCCTAACGAGCAGCACTGTGTGTGAATGATCTGAGAACATGTTTGAGAAAGTTTCTAACTGCTTAAGAATGTGCTGGCATGCGAGCACATGAAGACAAATTATCTCAATTAAGCAAGAGGAAAAAGGTTTGCGGCAACACCATCCTGAGCCACAGCCAGACTGCACAATCCTAATTTATTTATATTTTATTCATTTATTTATTTATTTACTTACATACTACTTTTTTTTTTATCCCGAAGATCATTTCTTTGCCAAAGGCCCCAGGGAAGAACGCATGTGTTGGTGTGTGACAGCTCTGACAGACGGAAGAGAGAAAGAGAGAGAGAGAGAGAGAGAGAGAGAGAGAGAGAGAGAGAGAAAGAGAGAAAGAGAGAACATCCCCTCACCTTCAGTGGCCGAGTGTGAAAGGCAGAACAGCAGCGGCCTGCAGCACCTGGCTCCAGGTGAGCAGTCAGCTTTTCTCAATCTCGTTAGCCAGGTAGCTAGCCACAGACAAGGCGACCTTTGGAAACGATTAGCAGACTTTACTCTCCTTTCCATCCCCTTCTCTCTCTCTCTCTCTCTCTCTCTTCCTCTCTCTTATCTCTTTCCTCCTTTCTTTTTCCCTCCCCATCTCTCTCTCTCTCTCTCTCTCTCTTTTTCTCTCTTTCTCTCTCTCCCTCTCCTTCTCACTCTCCATCCTCTAACCCCCGTGCCAGGGGAGCTGATTGGTGGTGTTCGCCGCCAGTTCCAGAGATTACAGGGAGCGTTAGCAGATTAGGCTAATCAAGGTAATGGGATTACACCGGATTACTGCAACTCCTTGTTGTCAGGGCTGCTGTTCTCTAGATTAGCCTCATGAGAGATGTTCGACCTCCCTGTCAGTCAGAGGCTGGCTCTGGGCCAGATCAAAGCCAGAACTCAGCCAGTGCAGTTTTACCACACACACACACCGTGGGTGAAGTGCGGTCTACCGCACACACACACACACACACACACACACACACACACACACACACACACACAGCAGGTAGGTGCAGTTTACCACACACACACACGCGCCGTGGGTAAATGCAGTCTACCACACACACACACACACACACACACACACACACCGTGGGTAAGTGCAATCTACCACACACACACACGTGCTGTGCCACATGGGCATCTGACGTCTCTGGAGCTGACGTAGGCATAGAGGAGATAATTGAACATCGTCAGGGCCATCCTCTACCCATACAGTACACACACACACACACACACACACACACACACACACACACACACACACACACACACAAACACACATGCACGCAAACTCTACTCTACCCAGCAGTCTGTCCTAAGCCCCCACCTCGTCTCGCCATGCTGGTCAGGACTTGCTCCTGTGTGTGTGCTGTATGTTCAAACACACCTGGATCCATAAAGTCCATCTAGATGTCAGGCCAGTCTAGAGCTTCTCCTTCTTTAGGATGGTGAACCCAGTACTGTACTGAACTGAACTGTGTGTTAACCTCCTTCTGGGGGACCTCGGGGGCGAAGTGGGTGAGCAGTGGTCACATGTTGCACACAGTGACAGAGAGAGAGAGAGAGAGAGAGAGAGAGAGAGAGAGAGAGAGAGAGAGAGAGAGAGAGAAAAGAGAGAGGCAGCAGTTGTAGGACTGGGAGCTCAGGTCCTCGTGCGGCCCACCTGGCTAAGACACCTGTGGCTCAGGCTGATCCAGCCTCCTGTAGCCCCTGCGCCTCCAGGTGTGTGCGGCTAAGACGGTTGCACAACGCAGCCCGGCTGAGAGGGACTCATCCCCTCTCCTCTCCACCACCCCTGAGCCCAGCTTACTGGGATGACATGTGCCAGACAGGTGGCACACAACCCCACTCAGCACACACACACACACACACTTACACACACACACACACACACACGTGTGGACACATACACGGAAAAACACACACACCAACTGCTTAACTGTTTAGCAATTAGGATGGGTGCCACCCCAGTTCCCCGACCCCCCCTTGTATAATTCAGTTTAGCCTACAACCAGAATCAGTCAATGATCTCTGAGGAACTCTTAAGGTAAAATGAAGACTCCTTCGCCAGTCTCCAGTGCCTTATTAAGGACACTTAGCCAGTCTCCAGACCCTGACTGAGGACCCTTACACTGCTGCACATCCTCATTTGAAAACTATTCTGTGTTCAGCATGGTACTCTTTTAAGTGCAAACTGGAGCGCTTGAAGAACAGCAGAGTCTTTTGTGGGCTTTATGTCAGCGCTGTGGCATCCTCTTCACCATCATCTCTCAATTAGTCATTCTCTCTTATTCTGTTGTTTATACATGTGCGTTTGGTTGGGTTTGTCCCCTTGCCTGTGCGTATGTAAGTTTGTGTGTGTGTGTGTGTGTGTGTGTGTGTGTGTGTGTGTGTGAGAGAGAGAGAGTGCGAGACAAGAAAGAAAGACTAAGTCTGACTGTGTGAGATCACATGTGTTTGTGCATGAGAAAGAAGAGATTTTGTGTGTGTGTGTGTGTGTGTGTGTGTGTGTGTGTGTGTGTGTGTGTGTGTGTGTGTGTGTGTATGTTGTTGCCTTGCTCACCTCCACGATGTCGGAGTTGGTCCTGCTCTCGTGCGGCTCGTTGTACTCGGTGTACTTGAGCAGCACCTTGTCCATGTCCGTGCTGGCGTACTGGAACAGCTTGTTGGTGCTGTTGAAGATGATGAGGGCGATCTCGCAGTCACACAACACGCTCAGCTCGTACGCCTTCTTCATCAGGCCAAACTTGCGCTTGGTGAACGTCACCTGGGGGAGGCAGGGGAGAGTGGGGGGTTACCATGCAGAATGGTAAAGCTACTCACACACACACACACACACACACACACACACACACACACACACCCACACACACACACACACACACTCTCACAGCTCTCTCACCAGTTTTGATATTTTAAGCTAAAATACACAACCCCATTGTGGTTTCTGGTCAATCGGTCTTGTAATTGGGCACGCTCCTGTTGCTGCTAAACTAAAACTGACTGCATGCCACCAACACGCTTCCGTGCCAGGCTAAATTTAGCTGACGCGAGTTCAAGGTGAAATTCTGCCTGGAAGGCACTCCTCAGATTCCTAACTCCCCCTAAGATTAGCTGCTGGTGGATCTGGCGCTTATCTGGCCTGCATGCGGCTGAGTTGTGGTTGGGGGTGGGAAGCAGAACTGCAACAGGTTACAGGGGGGACGGTTCCGCTGTTGAATCATCTGCCATCTGGGTTGCTAGGTAAACGGCAACGGGACCTCCACTTTGGAATGGAGTAGAGACAGAATCAGGACTAAACCAGACCGGAACCAGACTAAACGGGACCTCCACTTTGGAATGGAGCAGAGACAGAATCAGGACTAAACCAGACCGGAACCAGACTAAACAGGACCTCCACTTTGGAATGGAGCAGAGACAGAATCAGGACTAAACCAGACCGGAACCAGACTAAACAGGACCGAACAGGACTGGAATGGATCAGAGACTTAACAGGACCAGGTTTGTGACTCAACTGATTCTGGAGCAGATTTGGGCCATATTCCGGTCAGCTCCGGTCAAGCCATGCCACTATCCAGTGGTATTAAACCTCAGCTCAACCTTTTTCCTTCAGACGCGGAGACTAGGCCTCGGTTCCTCTGAGCTGCACTGCGGAAGGGCCACGCTGCCCCAGAGATAGATGGACGCTCTCGTGTCTTCTTCTTGTTCTTCAGGTTCGAAATGAGTGAGCTACTCAAAAAGCCCCTAAAAGGAGCCGCATGAAGAGAGGCCCTTCTCCTGGGAGCCCATCTGAATTATTTAAGCCATCAATTATTTAAGTCCTCCATTGATGTGGCCATCAAACTTCTTGCTCTCTCTTTTTCTTTCTCTCTTTGTATGTGCATATGTGTGTGTGTGTGTGTGTGTGTGTGTGTGTGTGAGAGTGAGAGAAATACCAGTACCGGAACCCTGAGGTACGGATCACTTGACCATTTGCACAAATCACATAATCATTCACACACAATTGTCACCATTGTAATATGCTCAATTAAACGGCCCTATAAAAAGTTGACAGCAGTGTAGACGAGAGTCGCAAAAGTAATAGTGTCTGTATGTCATGTATTTGTGTGTGTGCTTATGTGTGATAGAGAGACGCAGAAAGAGAGAGAGAGAGAGAGACACACACACACACACACACACACACACACACACACACACACACACACACACACACACACTTCCAGACACACTATAGGTCAAGTCATGCAGAGTGAGGTTTGCACCCTTGCTGATCTGTGACCTCATGATCTCACCTCCACATGCAAACATGCACACACACAGAGACACACACACACACACACAAAGACACATGCACACACACACAGAGACATGCACACACACACAGAGACACACGCACACACACACACACACGCACACACATTAACAACTAATGATGTGATGGTCCGCCCACACATACACACACACACATGTGCCTGTCCTCTCTACAGGTTTACAGGCCTGAGCTGTACTCCTAAAGAACAAAGATGAAGACAGCTGGGCGGGGTCGAGGGTTTGGTGTGTGTGTGTGTGTGTGTGTGTGTGTGTAATGTGTGTGTGTGTGTGTGTGTGTGTGTGTGTGTGTGTGTGTGTGTGTGTGTGTGTGTGTGTGTATGGTGAGAGGACGCCGGACCAGTGTGAGTGTGAGGGGTGTGAGTGTGGAGGGGGATGCTGATGGGTACAGGAGCGTAAAGGTCAACAGCTCAGCATGTCTCGGCAGGCTAGCGAAGTGTGTGTGTGTGTGTGTGTGTGTGTGTGTGTGTGTGTGTGTGTGGGGAGGGGGGGTCAGGAAGCACATTTGAGCGCATTTCCTGCCATAACAGGAAGGGAGCCATGGCTTCGCCTCCACAATAGCCCAGCTTCTGCTTCCGGGACTGGGCAGGAGTGGGGGGCGCTGGGAGGGGGGTGGGGGCTGGTCAGGAGTGGGGGGCGCTGGGAGGGGTGGGGGGGGGGAGGCTGGTCAGGTGGAGTGAAGGGAAAAATGGATGATAGGCGTATGATAGACGTCCATTTGTCCCCTGTGTCTCCGGCGTGCGTCTGTGTGAACACTACATCATTGTTGTGAGGCTGACGCACTGACGTATAGACTGATAGATGGACGCAGGGGGGACTCTGACAAACACACCCACACACACACACACACACACACACACACACACACACACACACACACACACACACACACACACACACACACACACACACACACACACACACACACACACACACAGACACACACACACACACACACACACACACACACACACACACACACACACACACATACACACATACACACACACACACACACACACACACACACACACACAC
>NC_063200.1:15551890-15571890 GCF_017589495.1 Alosa alosa
GTGTGTGTGTGTGTGTGTGTGTATTGACTGCTGGTGTAGGTGTGTGTATGTTTTCTGCCTCATCAGGAGAATGTGGTGTGCATGTGTTTTGACGGCTGGTGTAGGTGTGTGTATATTTTGTGCCTCATCACAAGAAAGTGGTGTATGTGTGTGTTTTGACGGCTGGTGTAGGTGTGTGTCACTGTGAGCGCCATCTCCGCCGCGGGCTCGTTCTGGGCTTGAGGAATGTGATGATACGTCTGAGTGAACTGGTGCCAGCAATGGGGTGAAAGCGGCCGATTTACTTAACCCCGGTGTGACGGGAATGTTGGAAAATGAATGTTCTAAAGAATATCTGGGTTCAGTGAATTCAACGTAGAATTTTAGAACCTTCTATTGTTGCGGAACGGAATCTTATGTTAGAATGTTCAAAAACCCCACACCTTTAAGGGTTATTGAGCGGCAGCCATTAGGGGCCTGAGCGAGAACAGCCAACATCCCGTGCCAGCCAGCGGAGGCTGGGGCAAGTTCACGCTCGCTGAAAAGCATGCTGGGACTTCAGAGGGGAGCTTCCTCGGCTCTGGGGAGGGCGGGGGACTACCCCAAGGGACTTGTTGCCCTCCACCTACCCTCGACCGCTCACACAAACAAGACAAACGCGAGGAGAGTATTCACAATCAAACAGCCTTTAGGCAATAACGTTCAGTAAAGTGTGAGGTGAACTGCATTGGGAAGAGCAACGTCTGAAGACAACTTATCTTGCGTGTGGGACTGAGTTGTGGTGAGTCCAATGCAACCACGGCTGCAGGCTCCCTTCTCTAAGGGAACTGACCAAGGGCTTGCACCCCTAGTACATATGATCTAGAACTGCCCCTCCTCCGCTGGTGCATAATATTCAAATATCTATTCACATCTAATTAAATATTCAAATAATGCAAATATTGTATTTGCGCCTGTGGATTTGCAGCTTGTGTTAAATTGTGGGAGGGTGAAACACGTTGAGAAACTGCCCTTTGTGCGTGTGGCAGCCAGTCAGATTCCTTAACGTCAAAAGATCTGGAGCTGAACTGTGCCTGGCGTATACAGTATAGTGCTCGGAGGAGAAAGAGGGTGAAAGGTGGACTCTTCGGAGTGTGTTTAGAGGTCTGATGGTGTCTGGAAGGAGGAAGTAAGGACTGACAAACAGACGGTCTGTGACACAGATGGGCCGAGAGACAGGAAACGCTCGCAAAGGCCCTCATGGAAGCACAGGAAGTGAAATCAGAGCCGGCAGACAATGAAAAGTCCAAAGGTGCTTCCTTCCATGAGATGCCAACCCCTGACACCCCCTGAAGAACACACAATACAGTAAGTGATACCACTCTGCATTCTTCAAACATCACACACACACACGCACGCACGCACACACACACACACACACACACACACACACACACACACACACACACACACACACACACACACACACACACAGAAAAACAATAACACAACCTCTTCACAGGGTGGAAGGGCACCTAACTAGCTGCAGTAATAGGATTACCCTGAATGCCCCTGCTGTGAGCTACAAGAAACCCCAGTAACTAGAGAGGTTTCTGAACCCCCCATGTGTGGGTCTAAAGTCATACACACATGCACACACAAACACACATACACACATGCACACACAGACACACACCTTTTGGCCTTAAAGTGCATCGAAGATCAAGCCGACGGTTCTCTGCCAGTTCGTTTGCAGCAACAGAGCCCTGGGTGGTAGGGATCACTCCCATTGGCTGCTCGGTTCAGTGAATCGGTGCACAAATACAGAAACAGAACTGACCACACCAAGCAAATGACAAAATCAAGAAGGTCCAGCTGATTTTCCATCTCTATCTGGACATTTTCACCACGACACAGCCTTCTTCATACTTTGATTCAAGAGAGGCCAGTTGTATACGATATTACATCCTTTACTTTATGCCAACCGAAAGGTGAAAACAGAACTCTGGCAAGAGTTTGAAAAGAGTCTTATCATATCAGGTAAGAATAATTTATACTGTAAATTATAGACCCAGAGACCACAGTGGCTTCAGACCCACAGCACTCGCGAGTGTGTGTGCGTGAAACACCAGATGAGGCATTCCCTCATCCTCACACACTAATCCTGTGAATGCTACTTTTGAGTTGCCCTCACAAACACACTCACATACACACACACACAAGCATACACACACAAACACACACACACACACACACAGCCTCTGCTCTGAGTCACTGGCAAAGAATCCCACGCTATGACATCAGAGAGAGAGAGAGAGAGAGAGAGAGAGAAAGGGAGAGAGAATAATTTTCCTTTCTTTTTTTTCTCTGCATTTTTTTGTGATTAGACGTTACAAAGGGTGTTTTCTGTGGCATTAATGGCTGTTTAAGAGATTAGCGGGGCTTAATAGGCTTTCCATTAACAAGTCATCTACTCTTTTATTAGTTTACCTGTTGTCCTCCCGGCCTACAGAAAACATTAGGATCACAACTGCATTCCAGCACACAAGGAATACAAGTGGCCCGTTCGCTGTTCCTCACAGGGCTGTAGCGTCCAGCTCACCCAGTTTATCTTCTCGGCTAGCCTAGCGCCCAGTGCTGTTCCAGTCACTAACAGTGAGTGCTTCTGCTTCACGGCTGTCAGGGGAGCAGTCGCAGCTCAGAGCACTGGCAGCCAGGAAACTGTATCAATCAGAGCCGGAATGGGGACAGCGGGCAGCTCAGCTCGGCTCGGCTTCGGCTCAGTCTGCTCTCACTTGGGCTGCCACCAAAACTTCCCAAGGACAAAAAAAAGACAGAACACACTGCTGCGCGTTATCAGTGTTGGGGACGGAGAGAGAGAGAGAGCGGGGGAAAAACAGAGCTATAGAAAGAAATACACAGTCAGAGGGAGAGAGAGACAGAAGGAAAGCTACAAAAACAGAGACACAGACAGACAGACAGACAGAGAGAGAGAGACAGACAGAGAGAGGGAGAGAGAGACAGAAGGAAAGCTACAAAAACAGAGACACAGACAGACAGACAGACAGAGAGAGAGACAGACAGAGAGAGGGAGAGAGAGACAGAAGGAAAGCTACAAAAACAGAGACACAGACAGACAGACAGACAGACAGACAGACAGAGAGAGAAAGAAACAGAGAGAGGGAGAGAGAGGCAGAAGGAAAGCTACAAAAACAGAGACACAGACAGACAGACAGACAGACAGACAGACAGACAGAGAGAGAAAGAAACAGAGAGAGGGAGAGAGAGGCAGAAGGAAAGCTACAAAAACAGAGACACAGACAGACAGACAGACAGACAGACAGAGAGAGAAAGAGACAGAGAGAGGGAGAGAGAGACAGAAGGAAAGCTACAAAAACAGAGACACAGACAGACAGACAGACAGAGAGAGAGACAGACAGAGAGAGGGAGAGAGAGACAGAAGGAAAGCTACAAAAACAGAGACACAGACAGACAGACAGACAGACAGACAGACAGACAGAGAGAGAAAGAAACAGAGAGAGGGAGAGAGAGACAGAAGGAAAGCTACAAAAACAGAGACACAGACAGACAGACAGACAGACAGAGAGAGGGAGAGAGAGACAGAAGGAAAGCTACAAAAACAGAGACACAGACAGACAGACAGACAGACAGAGAAAGAGACAGAGAGAGGGAGAGAGAAAGTGTATGAGAGAGAGAGATGATAGAGTGAAAGAAGCAAAGCTACAGAAAGAGGTACATATTCAGACACAGACGGAGTGAAGGAGTGAAGAAAAGAAGATCAAGAAAGAAAGTGAAGCAGAGATCAAAAAAGAGGGAGTAGGTGAAAAATCAAATGAACGAGACAGTGAAGAGGGGGGTTGTGGGTTGTGTGTGTGTGTGTGTGTGAGAGAGAGAGTGTGTGTGTGTGAGTCTGTGTGTGTGTGTGTGTGTGTGTGTGTGTGTGTGAGACACAGATCTGTGGTATGCTAACCGCACAGCAGAAGAAGAGCAGTTCCCAGGCGTCCGCTACATTCCCATGCCCTGACCCGCCACTTCTCCAGACCCCCACCCCACACACACTCTACTGTCCAGACCCCCCCCTCCAAACCCTCCAGTCTCCCAGTCCATATCACTGCCCTCCACACACAGCACTGGCCTGCTGGCTTGTTAGACCTACAGCTCCTGACCTCCAGCTACAGAGAATACACGACCCCCACCCCAAGGAGACCACAGGGACATGCATGTTCACTGTGGCTGTGATCATAGTTTTCTCACGGTTTGCCTGTGTGTCTGAGCAATAGAACCTATTATATGGTTCTCTCACGGTTTGCCTGTCTGTCTACTGCTCACGGCTTAACAGTAGAACCTATGGTTCTCTCACGGTTTGCATGTATGGTGCTCACAACTGAACTTTAGAACCTATGGTTCTCTCACAGTGCTTACAGCTGAACATTAGAACCTATGGTTCTCTCACAGTGCTTACAGCTGAACACTAGAACCTAGAACACTAGAACCTAGAACATTAGAGCCTATGGTTCTCTCACGGTTTGCATGTATGGTGCTCACAGCTGAGCTGATCTGCAGTGTCACACAAAGGCCCAGTTCTATCCATCAGAAAAATTGAGTAACATCAGTTCTAGCTGTTTTCTCTGTTAAAGTGGGAGGGACTTGTCATTTGATGGTTTTTGTTGCAGCGAAGGGAAGTTTGCGAAAAGGGGGCCAGTGTAACTTTCTGTGCCCTAATTACACTAGCAGAGTTTTGTGCCAGCCGACACCTGCCTGAGAAAGACAGACATTGGAGGAACAGAGAGGTAGATAGAGAATGAGTGGCAGAGAGAGGGAGATAGAGAGAAAGACACTGTCCAAGGCACATCAACACATCAGTCTCTGCCTTTGTAGTGCCTTCGTTCATTTTGTCTTTTTTCTTTTTACCTAGCATGATGAAAAGATGTGATGCTGTTCGTCACACAGACTTTAGAGGCCATCCAGGAGCAGCTGAAGCGGCGTTAGCCTTAGCGGTAGCCTCAGCAGAATATTTTAGTATCAGCAGCATTCGTGTTCGCACTATCCTCAGCGCTATCATTAGCAGCTATTAACAGCATTAGCGTTAGCACTACCCTCAACGCTAGTATCAGCAGCTATGTTAGAATCAGCTACATAAGCGTTAGCACTAGCCTCAGTGTTAGCATCAGCAGCTGCGTTGCCATTAGCAGCAGCATTAGCGTCAGCAGCAGCAGCGCTGTTGGCCTCTCGTTTCATGGTTTCCTGAGGGTGAGCAGAAGTGTCCCAGCTGCAGCGGGCTTCAGCGCTCACCACGGCCCCCACAGTGCTGCGCCTACTGAAACCATGCAGTCATCCTAAAGCCACAGACCACATGAGGTCATTCAGCACATACACATACACACTAACACACACACACACACACACACACACACACACACACACACACACGCACACACACACACGCTAACACACACACACTAACACAAACACACGCTAACACATTAGGCTAATACACACTCAACTATCGCACATCACACATGCAGGTAGTTCTGAGGAGCAGTGTTTCTAAGTAAAGAACATTAACAACACAAGGGGCCATGCATTGCACACACACACACACACACACACACACACACACACTAATGGAAATGTCTGTTTGCCCTGTACTTCACATGTCTAAATTGGAAAAATAAGGTGTGGCAATTGTAAGAACAATTTAAATGCTTCAACAACACTATAAAAAACCCTATACATTTATATTGATAAGAACTTATATTTTAAGTATAAGTATATATACTCTTTTGATCCTGTGAGGGAAATTTGGTCTCTGCATTTATCCCAATCCGTGAATTAGTGAAACACACTCAGCACACAGTGAACACACAGTGAGGGTGAAGCACACACTAATCCCGCAAGCAGTGAGCTGCCTGCAACAACAACAGGCGAGGGGAGCAGTGAAGGGTTAGGTGCCTTGCTCAAGGGCACTTCAGCCATACCTACTGGTCGGGGTTCGAACCAGCAACCCTCCGGTTACAAGTCCGAAGCGCTAACCAGTAGGCCACGGCTGCCCCATTTTTTTATTTTATGTCTAAACGGAAGGATGTAAGCTTACTGGTTTCGTCTCTTACTTGATGTATTTATTCTACTGCACTAGCAAGCAACTTAGACATTTTAAATCATCACTCCACTATGGTGCTAGCCAGCATGACCACCCCCAAGACTACATTTACCAAAACAGTCTGTATAAAATGCAGAACACACATGACTAAACTGACTCTCTGTGGATTCCACAGCTGGGAGTGGTCATTTACTAACAGCTGATGCACACTGTGCTATGCAGCTCTGCTAAGAGGGCAGGCCTGATTCGGACTCTGATTTCACTGATTTAAGTGCTCCAGTCAATGGGCACAGATTGTCACAGATTGGCACCGAATCAGATGCTTCAAAAAGTGTATCAAACTGAAATAAAAAATACTGAATTGTGCTAAATACTAGATCATTATAATTACAATTATTACAATACGTAGCCTAGTTTATGATTTAAAAATGTATTACATACAAGATTATCTTTAAGGTATTTAGGCATTTGGCAGATGCCTTTTCAGGAGTGATTATGAAAAATGTGTAAGGTTAAGTGATGTTCCAAGTGAGGAAAACAACCAGTTCAAAACAAGCAGGTTGGACCTAACAGGATGTGTCCTGGGACTGGCCTGCATCTGGCCAAAGCCTGTGATAGGCTATATTTAGAAGTATGCCTATAGTACGCCTGGGGAAGTTATTGTCTTATTACCTCCGTCAAGGAGAGGTTTCTGATGTCATTTGTTTGTTTGCTTTTCTGTCTTTTTTACATTAACTACACCAAAACTATACCAGGCTGATTTTCATTAAACTTGGTGGGAAGGGTGCAGCATGGTCTAAAGAAGAATCCATCAAATTATCCAGGATTCAGGAATGTTTTTTTGTGTGTGTCTGTGTTTTGTTTTCGGAAACATTGCAATTGCGCTCTGTGTGTGTCAGAACTGGGTGTATGTGTGTAGTGGTGCATGTATGAGTAGGTTTGTGTGGATATCTGTGTGTGTGTGTGTGTACTGAGATAGACAGACCAGTGGGCCGAGTCCACAGGTAGGGACCCCAGGGATAAAACAAACCAACAGTCTATTCCACTTTCCACTTCTCACCCAGAGATATGGAGACACGGAGTGCATGTGTGTGTGTGTTGACCTACATGTGTGTGTGTGTGTGTGTGTGTGTGTGTGTTTGTTTCACCACTAACCACTAAACTACTTCACTTTATACTCGTCATACGGATGTAAACTAGATAAAAAAAACATTTATTACAGTATGTACTGTCCTGTACTAATTACCGCTAGACTAGCTAGGCAAATCATTCCGGATAATACTTACACATACAACACACCACAACACTAAAAATAAACTATTACACGGGTGAAGTGTTGGTCTGACAGCTGAGCTCTTGTTTAATGTCTATTACAGCCATACACCACGAATGCATATACACAGTTAATCAATGCATAAAGACATCAGACAATAATGTTTAGCAGAGGATAGATGCATAAAACTATACACAATTTTTGTGTCCACTTAAAGCAACAAAACGTCCCTCTTCACAGTTTTCAGAGTGGTTTCTTGACTGTTCTCTTACTGTGAAACTGATTGCTAGCTGGCTGATCATAGGTGTGTGTGTGTGTGTGTGTGTGTGTGTGTACACATGTGTGAGAGAGAGAGGGGTGAGAGAGAAAGAGAGAGATAGAGAGAGGGAGAGAGAGAGAAGAGAGAGAGAGAGAGAGGAGAATGAGCGAGAGGAGTGAGAGAGATAGAGAGAGTGAGGATAGAGAGAGTGTGTGTGTGTCCGTTTCCTCTCAGCGTGAGAGAGTGGCCTAGCCTAAGGCAGGAAGTGACATCAGAGCTCTCGGGGCGCATTGTAAACCAAGCCAGGGCGATGGCAGGTACCCACACCCTTCTCCTCCTGCTCCACGACACTTCCTCCTCTAAATATACCCGGCCCGCTGCACTGACTGCTTTCACTGAATAAAATAATGAACTTTTTACCCTAAACAAACGTCCGCTGCAGAGACGGAGATGGATAGACAGACACCCCTGCTGAGGAACGGAGAGAGACAGTCCACAACGCCACAGGCTTTTTCACAAACCTGTCTTAAAGTGAGTGAAGAGTCTCGAGCCACTTGATAGGCGCCAGCGGTCGAGGAGCAGCGTACGATAGAAAAGCACCATTACGAGACTAGTACTCGTACTTCTCGTCCTTTGTGGTGGCTCCTACAAAGCACTCCAACAACCAAGCCCAACTTTCTGAGCTCAACTCTGCTGGAGAGTCTCTCCTCTTTCACAAGCCTGAAGTCGTAGCCTGTTAAATGCCACCCTAAGGACTTGCGACCGGAAAGACAGCTCACGAAAGTAGAATAGACTTCTACGCATCCTTCAGATTTTGACGTTTTTGAAGCCATGATAATGATTCAGCAGAGTCTTCTGTAAGCCACTTATTGACGTAAAACACTACGCTTTCAGCTTTCAGACAGGTACCTAAAGACAGAAAAGCGCGCGCGCACACACACACACACACACAGCAGGCCTCACTGTAGCTGTCACTTTTCAAACCAGCATTTGATGTTCATGGCATACAGCACACTGCGCTTAGGAAGTGGTCTTGTTTGAGACTTAACGTTACACAGTCCTGCCTCTTGATGTCTGAGAAGCATTTCGCTTTGGAGAGAGACCCTTGAATAGTGCCCACTTGTAAAACACAATACTGTACCATGCAAACTTTAATAAACTTATTTACAGAATGTCAAACTAAAGGCCCATTCACACCAAGAACGATAACGATAACTATAAATAAATATCGTTCTCATATGAATCATTTGAATGACGACGTTCACACATAAACTATAACGATAACGACATGAAGAACGATATCGTTGGGGATCACTTTCAGAGCGATTTTCACAACGATAAAATGCTAATAGCCAATCAGAACCCATCGAATTTTAGCCCTCACATTTATTAACACAATGAGAGACTTTGTTTATCGTTGTTCAGTGTGAACACTTTTATCGTTATGGTTATAGTTATAGTTATTGTTATCGTTCTTGGTGTGAATAGGCCTTAAGGCGTCACAAACAGAGGGGAATGACAAGGAGGACTTTTGTGAGTTTTCATCTGCCATTTTTGCTTCCCAAGAGTCTGCTGTAGTGTACCACTACAGCTTCTGGAATGACCACTAAATTCTGGAATTTTTTTGTTTCTCTTTAGGAATCATGTCAATTAATGTTTCACCTCATCCTAAAATGACAAACACATGATCCGCTAAAAATATCCTACTTAATGCAAACGTAGGTGTGGGTGTGTATGTGTGTGTGTGTCTGTGTGTGTGTGTGTGTGTGTGTGTGTGTGTTGAGGAATGGGGGTTGTTCCCTGATTAACGCTTCATACAGGCAACATACAAAGAGCACTCTGTGTGAAACCCCAGCTCTGGAGGATGTAATATGGTGAATTGACTATTTTAGCCCTGTGACAAAAATAAATTGAATTTGACAAAATGTAGTGGGGGAGAGTTTCTCAGAGCTAAACTGCCCATTGACCCAGGTCTGGCCCGGGCCTGGCTCTGAACTGGCCCCAATCTGGCCCGTATGCGTTCCAGGCTCGGCCACCATCTGGGCACGAGGTGCAAGGAAAAGACCAGGAAGCAATGTCTCTGGTGACCCGTTTCACCCGTTCGCTCGTTTATTTGTCTGTGGGGTAAACTACAATGCACAAGCAGAGCAGTCAATCCAAGCAGGGTGAGACATGTTCTGTTTTTCTGCCAGTCATTTGCAACAAGCCCATGGGAGCGCCCAAATAAGCTTAAGTGTTCAACTCACGTCTAAATTAATGGTAAAATGACCTCTGGGCATCAGAGCAGGTGGGGGGGAAAGGGATGAAAGCCTGACATGTTGGAATAGGTAAATACCTATAAATGTTAAGTCACAAGATTTCAACCCAGTGTCAGAGCAGGCCTCCACAAGCGTAGGTTTGCGTGTCTGTGTGTTTGTGTGTGTGTGTGTGTGTGTGTGTGAGGCCTTTTATTCACGTGTGCGGTGGTCATTCTCATGATCAGCCTGCTCATGGTGGTCATCCAGGCCAGTGGAGCGCTGGTTCGGGAGCTCATTGGGCAGCTAGGCCACTGGGCGACTGGTGCTGGAGCTGCTGCCCCCTGACTCCATGCTGTGGCATGCAGAGTGCAGACTCCTATAGAGAGACATCTGTTGGACAGGCTGGTGGCTAATTGTGTAAACCAATGGGAGTTGTGGAGGTCTGCGTCTCTGGACCACCCATCCACTGCAGCACAGAGCAGTGGAGCACAGAGAGGGGCTGAGGAGGGCTGCCACTGTATCTTAATCTGTTTATTTACTGTATCTCTCTCTCTCTCTCTCTCTCTCTCTCTCTATGTCTCTGTCTCTCTCTCTCTCTCTCTCTCTCTCTCTCTATGTCTCTGTCTCTCTCTCTCTCTCTCTCTATGTCTCTGTGTCTCTCTCACTTTTTTCCCCCTCTGACTGTGTCTCATGCACAAAGATGCGCACACACACACACACACACACACACACACACACACACACACACACACACACAAATGTGCACCAACACTTCACATAACAAGTTCCATAACAGAAATTGTGTGCAGACCTAAACATCAAAGGCAGCTCTATTCTGATCCAAAACATCCTTGTGAATACTTCCAACACAACCTTTACCAAAAAAAAGAGAAAATATTTTCCTGACACCGAAAAAAAAAACAGTGTGCTGTTCAAGAACAGACTCTATGAGAGAAAGCTGCAAATGTTGATACTGATATCATACTGCAGCAATGCCTGACAAACAGAGAGAAAGGAGACACATATTTGAGTCCTTCAGCGCCATGCATGACATTGCAAGACTGAAAACTGCAGAGTCTGTTCCGCACGCACGCACACACACACACACACACACACACACACACACACACACACACACACACACATACACCCCCTCAGTGTGTTGCCATGAGGTCAGCGAACACACATGACTAATTTTGACTGCAGAGGTGCCTAAAAGTTACACTGCTGAACATGTCCCATGGCCTGTAAATGTCTGGAGGATCAGTCGGCACAGTGCAATCACATTCATAAGGGAGCTCAGCTCAGGTCAGGGGGAGGTGGGTTACTGTTAGATGCATGCACTGAGCCTCCACCACTCTCCTCCATCCGCTCAGGATGGGAGTGGAGAACACAAGCCCAGGGTCATGAATTTTACATTCAACAGAACAGAGAGATGGAGAGAGGGAGAGAGAGAGAGCTAGAATTGAAAAAACTAAAGCTCTCATTTGAGGTCTAAATATAAGCATTTAAATACCAGTGTACACAGATCAAAACCAAAATTGCTTGTTGAGCAACATTATGTTAACTCTCTTTGTGAAACTAAATGTTAAAATGGAAATAAGATTTGTTCTACAGGGCATACAACAACAGGTCAAACATAATTTGATATGGCTGTTGAAATATCTAGCTATTTTTTTTATTGTAAAGTTGATCTTGGAAACATTAACCTTTGTCTTTGCAACTTTATAACATAAACTCACGGCTGAAGCAAGAGCAGTTCCAAGCCAATAGTCCACAACATAAGCTGAAGTATTGTTCTATTTCTATGCCATGTCACTGGACAATGTGTCTCCTATTATGAACTCGGCGGAGTCGTACAGAAGTGACCACTCACACATGGCCTATCTAGTCCTCTGTCGCTGTTTACAGAGGACGGCGCGGTGCGTGACACACATTCCCACATATTTTTTACCATATAGCCTAATCAAATGCAGCATAGACCAAAGCATGAGACTGCAAACTACTGCTTCTTCCATCTAGGCAACTTTTAGTTCACTAAAAGTCTTTGACTTCACTAAATCAATCACAAGTCATTACGGACTAAACAAATTGGCTAAATCGCTCACGTTGGCTTGCGCTGAAGAGATCTCCGCTGATATTAACGTCATGGAATCCCCCTTTTCTGAATCATATACGCCTTTAGCATCATCGCACAGATAAACAACTAACAGATTACCAATTTTTGTGAGCAACTGCACATTACCGGTGTCATTACACACATGGGCCTTCACAAACACGCGCATTAGCGTTTACAGTGCGTGAGCATCTCCACAGTGTGTGAAATTGTTCAAGGGAGGAAAACGGCCCGAGGCTCTCTATTCAGCGCGGCCAGGCTGTAAATGGTCCCTGGGCAGCCGCGAGCGAAATTAGTGAAAGAGTGTCATTCCGTCTCAGGTGATCTTGTTGAGAGCTTAATGGATCTCACAGCAGTAAAATAGTTAATTTATGTGTTCAAGGCAAACTCTATTATCCGTTAACAATGTACCCACTACCACTATTAGATGATAGAATGGTTACTGTTTCAAATAGCCGTTGTCACATAAAACGTGATCACATCCAAAGCACCAAATGGTTATGAAATATTACGTTTAGTGATCCTGTTACAACGTGCTCTGTTATGTACTTTGATGTAGCCTACAAGGGGATGCATGCTGAATAAGGATAGCTGTGATTTATTTGACACATTTCACAAAAATATTAGTTAACGTATAAGAAATGCGTTCTTACCCTATATTTTACATCCATGCAACTTAAAATAGACTTAACTCTAGTTTACCCTTACTCGTGTCTGTGTACTATGCTACAAGTTCAAAACTGTCCATGTCGTTTCACAATCGTACAAATAGGTTGCAATAGCAGCACTTTTACTTACTTCATAACACTTCAGTGTGCTTAGTCCTCCGAAGAACATTGGCTGCGAAGGGCTTTGCGTGTCCACCTGAATTGGCAGCGGTGGACACTTCTCACGCGTAAAGGACAAACCCCCACTTTTTTATAATCCAAAGCAACTACAGACGAGCTCGCAGGTAACCAACTGTAACGCGAGTGAATTATCAAAAAAGCTCACGACTTCTGAGGTGACAACGATTGCAATATTCGGCTGAATGGCCGATCTTGACCTCGGCGGTTTGACACGGCGAAGGGTGTAGAATCGGCCCGGTAACGTGTCCCGTGCGTGTGGTTTGGTACTTCTCTAGTTTTCAGACGCACGGTCCCGGGCAGTGTGGCGTAGTCACACCACTATCCAAGCTGAGTGAGAGAGAGAGAGTCATTTTCACGCTGGAAGGGGGCGGACTCAATCTCGGCAGGACCGCGTTGCAACAAGAGAGCAAAAGTGGACTGGGCACGAAACATCAGAACACCCCAAACGCATGCCCGATTAAGAGCCACATACGGTCTCATTCTATGCTATGAATCTTATGTGTGTCTACAAAGAGGCTAGATGCACAGCATACTGTTTTGATGAAAAAAAAAAAAATTACGTAGGCATACTGATGACAAATTGTGTCTGTAGTTTTAATCAACACTGAAGGAATAATATAGGTATACATTGTATTATACTGAAGCGGGGGTCTGTGAGGATATAGAATAGACTCCTTTTAGTACGTTTTACATCTCTTTTCCAAAAAGTACTTATTGGATGTTTAAGCTCTTTCCCCCCCGGCCCTAGTATTTTACAGTCTTTTCAGTGTTTTAACCACTGTGAGATGCTAACTAGAGACTAGGGTTTGAGAGGAAACCTTACCAATATCACTTGCGTCTGTCCTTCTGTTTTGACTTCCAGCTCAGATCCCTCTTTGCTTCTATCACTCTGTGTCACTGTCCCATCAGTGTAGCTTATTTTCAGCGTGTTCAGGCTTCTTTTCACGGCACCTACAGGGCAACAGGAGGAAAAGGACATTTCAACAGGAGATGGCACATCCTGCACACCACCAGGACTTACATACAGTACAGTAGATGTGTGTGTGTGTGTGTGTGTGTGTGTGTGTGTGTGTGTGTGTGTTTGTGTGTGTGTGTGTTTGTGTGTGTGTGTGTGTGTGTAAGGGGAAGAACACACACACACACACACCCAGCATGGAGCAACATTGAACAATACTGACAGACTGGGCATGATATTCCACAGCTCTACAGTGCATACTAGTGGTAGCTTTCCAACACTACACCTGCTATATCAGCCCGTTATCCAACCCCAGGTCATTTCTGTAGTGTCAGTGGATTTGCTGTTTGGACAGTAGCTCCATTAATACAGTGCTGTAATGGTCATGAGAATGGCCTCCCACATCATCTCAATGGCATTGAGATACAGTCACTCTCTGTGGACATGTACGTTTGTGCCTTCTGAAAATATACATGAGTATAAAACAATCTTCCATGTGTGTGTGTCGGGGAAAACATTTATATGTGGAGGACAACTGCCTATGGCTCATTTCCTTTGAGTGTATGTCCAGTCCATCCTGTTGAAAACTGTCCCTCAAATCAACTGTCACAGCTCACAGACCCAAGCTTTGCCCAGCAATGACTTATAATAGATAGATAGATAGATAGATAGATAGATAGATAGATAGATACTTTATTGATCCCCAAGGGGAAATTCAAGAATAAATATCAGTGAATATTTATTCATCTGAAAATGGTCATGTCTCTGTCGGTTGGCAATGTTTTTGTGCTGTTTTGCCAGTCTGAGACTGACACTTGTTCATTTAAGGGATCTCAGCTCCGTGCCTGACATTCAGCATGCCCGAACTATGCCAGCAATTCCAGTGATGTGTCACGATGATAGCCACAGCACGGTGTCCTCTCAAACACATGGAACCCCCCAAGCACCCCAACCATTGCAGCTTAATCGCAGCTCCACGCCCAGGCCCAGCTCCAGACACACCATCACAGCTGAACTCGGGCTCAGGTCCGGCCTGCACGACATCCACTCTTAGGCCGGGCCAGTTGCAGGGTTCTTATCCCTAATCCTAACCCAACCCTAACCCTAATCCAAAGGTTCGTTCAATTGCACAAACATATTTGGCAGACATTCACAAGCGTTTTCAAACAGTTTTCTGTTTGCCTTGAGTTTTCTGTGAACGTTTACGAACACTTGCAAAAAGTTTGAGGAGGTAGTTGTCCACAAACATATTTAGAGTTGAATGGAGGGTTATTGAGATGGAATGTTTACAGAATGTTCAAGAGATCTGTTTAAAGAAAACATGTTCTCTGCGAATGTTGATGGAATTTGAACATACTTCTGCTAGGCTAGAAATACAGCCTACAGTGTGAGGACAATGGTACATGTAAATGTCTTATAACTCAAATAAAATGAGTTGGACATGTGTGGACATTTGTGAAGAGACCCTTGATTAAATCTGTGGCACAGATTTTTAAGACAAATATATTTTCAGTATGAAACCTGTTCTATTGCATAGATCTGTACATAGGCTCAACATTAACTTCTTGTTTTAGCAACTGTAACTTAAGACAAATATATTTTCAGTATGAAACCTGTTCTATTGCATAGACCTGTACATAGGCTCAACATTAACTTCTTGTTTTAGCAACTGTAACTTTTACTTTAATTAATAATATGAATTATCTACATAATTAGAAATCATTAATAATAACTATTTCAATTTAATTTTATGACAATGCCATAAATTCATGGTAATAATTCAGACTGATGGGTTTGGGAACTCAAGCGTGTCCTTGTTGGACAGAAAACAATGCAAAACAGAGGCAATAATGACTGATTGCACTGTTAAAAGTTAACCCCTTTTAATGGTCTCTGCGCACTGGTTGTCATTGAGAAAGTAGGACACTCGCATGCTCATCTGTGACCCTCGTCTGTTAGCTCATTGGCCACCGGGGGCTTTTTTGGTCATTTACATGTTGCATTGAACAAATAGCCCAGAGCGGTTCACCTGTGGCCCATTACGGATGAGCAACAAACACGGAGAACGCGGGGAACACGCTTGCTCCCACAAAAAACTCCCCCCAGGAAACACCGAATAACGCGCTCAATAGTCACGTTTACTTTTTACTTTTATATTTTTTTCTAATTGGAATAGAAGTGTCCATGTAAGCGAGCCTAATGTTTGCATTTTGAAAGAGGATTCTACTTTTTATCAATATGTTTTTGTTTCTTTTATCATTTGTACCAAATACCACACACGGGCAATACAATGTTCTGATGGATTTGAATTTTGAAGACCAGCATACACAATACAACTTTTAAATGGACTGTGCAAGCATGTCTTCATATGAAAGTGTACTCAAATGTAGTGATATATTAACTTTAATTAAAAAAGGGGCGATAAGAATCAATAGAAGCATTTTGTAAATATGTGTGTGTGTGTGTGTGTGTGTGTGTGTTGGGAGGCCTAAGGGCAGTAGTGAGGGCCGGGCGGTGTTGGAGCGTGTTCTGTTCCCAAACTGAGACGTGCCCCACCGCAACCTCTACATTTGGGCAGAGGCAGAGGCCTGACACCACTGAGATATTTAAATCTCCTGCCCTGACTGCACTGGACTGGACAGACAAACAGCAGCACTGAGAGAGCCTGTCCCGTCCAGTCACACGCTGCCTATGGGCAACCATGTTGAAACCGGGGACTACAAAATGGCGACTCAGGCAGCAGGCACCACTGTAATCCTAAAACACGACAGCTTACAGTGTTTTTTTTTTTTTTTAAGTTATTAGGGAAATTAAAAGGATTTGCTTGTATTTGCCTACACAAATAACTTTGAAAAAAATATGACTGGAATGGGTTAAGGTCACATATATCTTTCAGACTGAACAATGCAGACAACAGTCTGCAGTTGGTTTAATTTATGGTGAAATTGAACCCACCCTGGAATTAGAGAGCATTTACTGAGGGCTAAGAATCGAAAATCAGAAACGCTAGGGAAGATGGTTCCTCCACAGGGCCAGAACATTCAAAACTATCTTGTCAACAAGGGCTCATTCTGCTTCTGTCAGCAACTTGTAAATAGATAAATAAATAAATAACAAGGCTGACGTTCCAACCAAGCATGAAAAGTTTATAATAATCGGAAAGCTGAACTCCAACCAACACCAACACAAATGTCAAGGAAAATCACCCACCCAGTGACAGATTAAATAAAACATCAATTATGGCGTAGTGAGCGTATGTCTGCAGTGGGACAAAGAGACGTGTATCACTCAAGGCTGTTTTGAAACCCAAGCTGTAAGGCGAGACACAGCCTTGTGGCCAGGGGACCCGGTGCAGGCCATTTTGTGGGCGCTGTGAAACGCCCTTGATGTGCCTTTCATGATCAGGGCTCTGGGGCTGGCGGTGGCTGACCGCTCCTGCAGCTGTGGGTCCCTCGACATTACGGCAACGTGGGGCTCGAAGGAGCCCACTGACAGTAGACAGACCAGCCACAGACACGCACCACATATACACACACACACACTAAACACACACACACACACACACACACACACACAGACAGTAAGCTGTTCTGAGCGGAGATCTCAAGGAAAACTGGGTCTTTCGTATTGACACAACAAAACATGACACAGTAATATTTTCCCTGTCTTGTAAAGTAACTTTACCAGATTTTTTTTTGGATCTCTCAGCGATGGTGAACAAACCAGTTAGAACATAACAATCTTGTTTTTTATTTACTGACACCATAATTTCCAATTTACCTCTTTGTAATGTACTTGAACACTGTTGGCATTCTGTGTTGAATAAAGTCAAGGACTCAGTTAATTTCTGTAGATTACCAAAGTGTAAAATGACATTTGATACCATAGGTCACCTCAATTCTTTAAACAGACAAACAAGTAGGAGACAGTTCTAAGCTTCTGATGACATGGTGGGTCTCTATACTAGGACGCAAGACAAACATATCCCTTTACTGCTTCAAACCATTCACCGAACAGCATTCACCTCTAAATTTGTACCTTTCTATTTCTATTTTCAGGTTTGCATTCCCCAAAGGAGACGTGTTGAATCACTGTGTCGTAAAAGCGCACACACACTTTTCCATAGTTGACCACTTTGGCCGTGTCCAGTGGCCGAGACATTCCTCCGTCTCCCCACAGCTAAAGAAGAGGCGCTTTCAGAGGCTGAGAAGTCTCCGAACGCCCAGACGGACAATCGGGAAAATGAAGACTTACCAGTCCTGCTGCTGTTCTTCTCCAGGAAGCTCAGTCTGCCCGTCAGCACCTGCTACGGGCCACTTATCAAAAGTTAGAAAAAAAAACAAACAAAGAAAGGAAGAAGACAAAAGAATGAATAAAGCCAGACCAGCTGGCTTTGGAGAGAAACCCAAAATTGGGTTGCGTTTTGTTCAGATCTCACTGCACAATGAGGAGAAGTGGCACCCCAGCCCCCACCACACCCAGCCCACGGCACAAACACACACACACACACACTCACACACACACACACACACACACACACACACACACACACACACACACACACACATGCACAGATTGCACAGTGTGACCTACAGTGCATGCTGACCATCCTGTGCTGTGCGAGAGTCTGGCAGTGCCGCGCACACCTGCCCCTGTCAGTCTGGGGTATATTTAGCGCGTCGGATCACTGACAACCTGCCGTTTTGTCGGCCTTGGTGCCCACGGTTACTGCCCCTACAAGCACATACCAGTCCGGCCATGGGCTTGCTCCCTGCCCCACTAGCGGAGGAGCACGGCTGCTAGAGACACACCAGGGAGACACAGAGTTACTGCCCTACTGGGGCAACAGCACAGACACCAGGGAAGCACAAAGTTACTCTTACTGCCCCACTAGAGGAACAACAGGGCAGCAAAGTGATCCATCCACCAAAGAAGGGATCAGATTCTCACTGTAAACAAATGTATTGCTGAGATGTAACTGCGCCTGCAAGCACAGAGCACCCTGGTCATGCAGGCTAACTGTCCGACTGGAGTAACAGCAGACACCCACTAGAGAAGCACAGAGCTGGTCGAGTCTCATTACCCTGATAGAACAACAACAGATGCGTTAAAAGGTGGAAAAACAACCTGTAGGTGTAATGATATTATAATGAGCCTAGCCAACGATTTTCTTTGATGGAGCGAGATTACCCTCAAGGCTATACTATCGGCTATTTTGTTGTAAATCCATATTCCAGTCTTACTCAAAACTACTACGATTAATTTGGTCCCCAGTGAACATTTACAATTATTACTGTCCAAAAATAGACCTATAGGTAAGTTGTTTTTACACTGGAGATTAACTTCAAGTTAGAGATCCACCAAAGAAGTTATGAGATTCCTTCTGTTAATCCAATGTGATGCTGCACATAATGTGTTGGGATCTGGGAAAACCCTTCACATGGTGCAATTTTACCAACTTATGATTCTGATACCATCCTAACAACATCCAAGATTTTGGGAGGATGATATCCAGGATTTTGCTACAGTATAGGGGACAGTGTTACTAAGATGGTATCAGAACCTTTTAAGTGGACCATGTGAAGGGCTTTCCTAGATCGCATCACATTATGTGATGAAGCACATATGCACAGACAGGCTCTCTGTCTCACTGGAGCAACAGCAGAGGCAAAGTTATCTAATTCTCTAATCTAATCACTGGCAGGCTCTAGGTGGCCCCATGGTTGAAAAAAAAAAGAAACATTGTTGAAGTGCCCTCTTGTGTAGTTCAATTCTAGAAAAAGTGTCTTGTAGGCTGGCCTTCACAATGGGAGACATGTTTCAGTGTCGACTCTGGATGACCTTTTTAGGTGTGATGAGGTGCCTCCAGTGCAGCTAAAGTCAATACAGTAATTTCCGGTGTATTAGTCACATTGTGTATAAGCCGCAGGACAGTGTTTTATGCAAGTTAAAAGAAACAAAACCATATTAATACCATATTAACTGCCCTTCTTTTGAACCCTCTCTGGTGAAATTTCACCAACATAAGATTCTGATACCATCTTCGCAACATTCTGGACACTGTCCCCTAACAAAATCCTGGATACCATCCTCCCAAAATCCTGGATGTTGCTAGGATGGTGTCAGAATCCTAAGTTGGTAAAATTGTTTTTTAAAATTTGTTTTCCCAGATCCCATCACATTTGTTACCCTTACATGTTCTCTCTATTTATAATATGACAGTGTTCCAAAGA
>NC_063200.1:15581890-15594390 GCF_017589495.1 Alosa alosa
TTAATGTGTATGAGTGTGTGTGTGTGTGTGTGTGTGTGGAGGGAGGCACATTAGGGGACCCATAAACCCCTGGACAAGAGGAAGCTGATTGTTAATATGGCACTGATTAAGGGAGTACCCCAACCACCCACCGCAAACCCCCACCACACACACACACACACACACACACACACACACACACACACACACACTACTTCTGAGATACTACTTCTGTAGTGCAGGCCCCAGTGGAATGAACACTTCAGCAAACAGTGGTGAGTGCCTCATCTAGCCTGATGCTGAAAAATCACATTCCACCAGATTAAAGATAAAGTCAGCGATTGTACAGGAAGCGCGTTTGTTTATGTTTATATATAAAATTATTAGCAGACGCTTTTGCCCAAAACAACGTTCCAAGGACAAAACGAAAAACACCAGAGAGGTAGCTCACCCCTACCTTCAGCATTCCCATAGAAACTTTAAGCACTCAACATACTCGCCACTCCCGACCGGTAGCGCTACAATGTGACATCACAGGAGCGCCGTACCTATTTATACTTGCGCGTGGTGGTCGCGACACCACTTGCAGTCTTCTCCTGAACAGAGGTGTCACTGTTGTGAAAAGGCTAACGCTAACTATGTTACACAGTAGAAGAAGCTGCAGTAAGAAACACTAGCTAGCCTCTGTGATGGTACTTCAGACTTTGGTTTCTGCTATTCACAACTACCATCATCATTATCATCTAGTTTCCAAGGTGTGTGCAGGTAGATAGATAGATAGATAGATAGATAGATAGATAGATGGATATATAGATAGATACTTTAGTCATCCCGAGGGAAATTTTTAATAATTTAAACATTTTAGTTAGCTGGCTAGCTAGCTAGCAGCTGGCTGAGTTTGTAGATAGATAGATAGATAGATAGATAGACAGATACTTTATTGATCCCCAAGGGGAAATTCAAGGTCTCAATAGCATACAGACAACACACACACATTCACTAACAGCAGAAAAAGTAATTAAAAGTATATAATATAAAAACACAACTAAGCAATACACGGGTTTCCCGTTTACCAACAAAACTAGATGCACGCGCAGCCTTGAGGCAGAAGACGCTTGGTGGCCGTCCACAACTCATTTGGATTATTAATATAACATCGTATTTTGTCATTTTTGGCGAAGACATGCATTCCGTTAGGGATATTGAACATATTTAACATTCTCTTACCATCGTGATTTCGAATTGGTGCAGTTTTCAGCACAAAAACTAATTTTATTCTTTTGCTCTTTTGCATTGCTCTATGCTGTTCTATGGTGCTTTCTGCCTCTTGGTTGCGCACGCATGTTTTCGTGACGTTCCATAGAAATCCATGTATAAGGATAGTAGAAGATAAAGAATATACTAAATATACTAACATACAAATTATACTAACTAACACTTAATCTAAATCAATTCTAAAAACAGTATCCACATAGTGGTGATTAATTAATCAAGAGGCGCTTGCAATGACTGAGGCAGGTACTGAGCCTGTGATTCTCTGTGCATAGTAAGCTAAGGTAAGGTGTTTTGTGTGAGTGAGTGTCATGGTGATAGTGCAATGGTGATAGTGGTCATGGTGATAGTGCAAATGAGTAAGTCCAACAGTGCAACAGTGCAAGAATATTATCTATATATTATAGATTATAGATTATATATTATAGATTATATATAGGTATAAGTGTGTATATATATCTATATGTTATATATTATAAAATATATATAGGTATAAGTGTGGCCACAGTTCGGCTATGGCATGGAGGGAGGGGTTATGCATTTGTGCTAATATAGCACGCAAACAGTGAGGCAGAAAGACAGTGGTAAAAAGTGGCTAGTGGACAGACAGTATCCAAACATGGAGGGGGTGAAGAGGCAGACAGACTATGCAGAGAAGTCTATCTCTCCTCTTCCCTTAAGTGAAGCATTGAACAGTTCAATGGCCCTGGGGACAAATGACTTCCTCAGTCTGTCTGTTGTGCAAGGCAGTGAGCGAAGTCTCCATGCTGATCAGGCTCTTCTGCTTAACAATAGTGCTGTGGAGTGGATGACACTCATTGTCCAAGATGTTGATCAGTTTGTTCAGGGTCCTTTTGTCAGATATTGAAGTGATGCACTCCAGTTCAGCTCCCACTACTAGCCAGCTTTCCTTACCAGCCTGTCAATTCGCGCCGCATCCTTCTTCTTTGTGCTTCCTCCCCAGCATACCACTGCATAGAAGAGGACGCTGGCAACAACAGACTGGTAGAACATCCTGAGGAGCTTGCTGCACACATTGAAGGACTGCAGCCTCCTCAGGAAGTACAGCCTGCTCTGCCCTTTCTTGTAGAGTGTGTCAGTGTTGGCTGACCAGTCCAGTTTATTGTCCAGGTGGAGACCCAGATACTTGTAGGTGTTTACCACCTCCACATTGACCCCATCAATGGGGACTGGTAGCAGAGTGGGCTTAGACCTGCGGAAATCCACCATCATCTCCTTGGTCTTTGAAGTGTTGAGTTGAAGATGATTGAGTTTAAACCATTGCACAAAGTCCTCCACCAGGCTCCTGTACTCCTCCTCCTGCCCGTTCCTGATACACCCCACAATTGCAGTCAGAAAACTTCTGCATGTGGCATGACTCGGTGATGTAGCAGAAGTGTAATTTCCTAAAGTGGAAAGAGATTTTGTTCAGGTCTTAGTATATATCCTTTGTTTGAAAATAAATAATTTCTATTCTTTCCTCTTAATTCCATGTGTTGCAACTCTCGTTGGTAACTTTGTTGGTAACTTATCCAGCAAACTATTAAAAATTCACGACTGTAACAAAACACTGCAACTCTTGCTTGCCCTTGAACTAGTCCATTTTCCGGTTTCCGGTTTGTCGCGCTCAGCTGAAAAAAATAGAGTGGTGCGCTACCGTGTGCTACCCGACCAAAATCCTGGCGCGCCAGAGATCTAAGTCATTTGGACGTCACATTGTCGCGCTACTGGTCGGGTGCGGCGAGTATGTAGTGGGCATTACACAGGGGTTTGTTTTTGTTTGGGAGGGGGGCAGGCTGCCCCCACTTTGTTTGTTTCCAGTTTTCGGAGCTTGGGCTACCTACAGAGACCTGCTATTTCTACAGTGTACTCATGGAATGGGCAGCTAGCGGATCGTGAGGAGATGATTGCTGAATGTGACCAAACATGTTTCATGGTCTTGAAACTGTGCACAATCGCTGACCTCACCTTTAAAGGGATATTCCACCATTTGGGGAAATACTCTTGTTTTCCACCTCCCCTTGAGTTAAACAATTGAGTTTTACCTTTCCCCAGTTCATCCAGCCGTTCTCTGAGTCTGACAGTAGCACTTTTAACTCCAGCTGATTGAATCAGATCAGACCGTTAGCATCTCTCCTATAAGCTAACAGTCTAATCTGATTCAATGAGCTGGAGCTAAAAGTGTTACTGTCAGACTCAGAGAACGGCTGGATGAACTGGGGAAAGGTAAAACTCATTTGTTTAACTCAAGGGGAGGTGGAAAACGAGTGTATTTCCCCAAATGGTGGAATATCCCTTTAAGTGAAATAATCCGGACTGTAATGCAATCTAGGGTGTTGGGATGAGCTAGAAGGGATTACAGCCAATGAGGCATCTCTGTGACTCCTGTTGTTGGGAGCTGGTGGCCGCGTTGAGGGGCCCATTTCTGTGAAGAGTTGTGTTTGTGTGAGTGTGTACGCGGGTGTGTGTTGTATGTGTGTGTGTGTGTGTGTGCATGCATGCATGCGAATGTGTGTGTGTGTGTGTGTGTGCGTGCATATATGCATGTGAATGTGTGTGTGTATGTTTGTGCAAGTGAGTGTGTGTGTGTGTGAAGTGGCCTGTTTGGGCTCTCCCGTGGCCAGCAGACGATGCACCTGAGACCGGCTGGGGGCCCGGGGGGGTTCGGGTTACCGTGAAAACCATGATGGGGTGTAAAGTAATCTGCCCCGCCGGAGCTGCCAGACGTTCCTGCGCTTCCCGGCGTGTCTCCGGGCATTCCTTCACTAAGACACGCGGCTCATCAGCGCACACTTCCTGGGTGCACTGCCACGTCTTCCTGTTTTTCATACAGGAAAAATGAACCTGGACACCTCGTGAAAATGACCTGAGAGACCTACTGTACGTCCTCTCGGCCTGACCGTCCTGACGATGTTGTTGAAATATTTTGGTGTTGTTGAATCTATTCTAGTCTTGTTTACAGTATTCCAGACTGATATAACTTAGTGTACTTTATAGTCTATCCTTGTCTGGTCTAGTATAGACAAGTCATCAACTGGACAAAATATGACTCGCTAAATGTATTCCAGTCTAGTGGAGTCCAGTTTAATCGGTTGTGTAGTCGTGTGGTGCTGCCAAGCTGAGATTATTTTAGTTGACATTAGTCTAGTCCAGTCTAGTTCAGTTCTGCCGGGGGTTGGATCTCTACTCGATCACACGAATGTGTGTGTGAAGAGGCGTCTAAAGAGATGTGGAAACAGCAATAGCATATGGCCTCTGGAAGAGATTTTGGAGTGTGTGTGTGTGTGTGTGTGTTACTGTGTGTGTCTATGATGAGCATCTGCAGAGCACATCATTGGCTGTGAGCCCACACTCTGCACAAGGACAATAACATTGGATCTCATTTTATTGCATCGCTCATAGTTTTGCCTATGTGTGTGTCTGTTGTGTGTATGTTAATGAGAATGTTTATGAAGACATTAGTGAGTGTGTTAGTGAGTCCTCATTCCTCTCTCTGAGTGTGTGTGTGTGTGCACCAGAGAGGGTTTTTCTATGCCAGAGGGTGTTCGTGGTGATATATGTGTGTGTGTGTGTGTGTGTGTGTGTGTGTCTGTGTAAATCAGCAGTGCCATGGAAAAGCTTAATGTCGACCCAGGGGGCCTACAGATCAGCAGGGCTGCCAAAGCAAACTGTGGTCGGAGAGACCTCCTCCTGCTGCAGCCTGATGCGGCGCGTCACCTGAGACTGGAATCATGTGAGACCCAGAGACGCCTGGGTGGCACTCACAGGGGCAGAAGCAGTCGCCGGGGCAACACTGGTGGGGCAGTCTTCTCTGGTGGAATCTACCGGTCGCTACTGTCGACATGTTGTCTCCAGTCTACATGCTGAACAACAATGAAAAGGATGTGTAAATGAACTACACTAAGTGTTGATCTGAAGCTGAATCTGAATCTCTGAGTTCAATAGTGTAAAACTGACTATAGATGTTTTGAGTTCTGATACTATGTCTTGGTCCCATTCTATAGAGTTACAGGTACAGCCCTCAACCTGTGTTAAAATGCAGTGTTACATCCAAATGCAGTGTTAACCAGTATGGCATCAAGGCACTCCATGACTCAAATTTACATGGTAACAAATGGCCTTATTTCACCATTGCAAACATCATGTACTCTTTTTGATATTTGTAGTGTTGTTGTTGCTGTTCTCATTCTGGAACAAGTAAACTGAGATTTTAACACTGAGATTTCTTTTTTTACCATCTTTTTCACCATCTTGTTCAGAGCATTCTTGAGCACGGTTCCAGTGATTCCTCACACAAGCGCTTTATGTGCTCTGGGCCGCATACATTTCCCGTCCATATGGTCACGTCTGACATGTCTGCAGGGCCCTGTCCAGGAACGGCTGGGAAATGCGCTGCGGTCCAGCTCATACTTGTGGGGAGTGCAGTCTGACCAAGCAGTGACCAAAACTGTGTGTGTGAGCATTCATCAGAACAACTGGGAAGCACTAGTCACTGGCAATGGTTTGTGCATATGTGTGTGTATGTGTGTATGTGTGTGTGTGTGTGTGTGTGTTGTGTATTTGTGGTATAAACGTGTTCTTTTGTGTATTTGCGTGCATGGGAACAACCAAGCCTCATTGGTCACTCCACGTGTTTGCCCCCAGAAACAGCTGCTTCCTGGATCTTGCACACCACACTGGGAACAAGAAATGTTGCAGAACCATCCCTCTGTCGCACATGTGTGTGTGTGTGTGTGTGTGTGTGTTTATGTTTGTGCGCACATCTTTGTGTATATTTGTGTGAAATGTGTGTGGTATTTACGCACATCTCCATTCATGTGTATACAGTACGTGGGTGGGTTTTCTGTATATTTCTCTTTGTGTGTGTGTGTGTGTGTGTCTGTCATTGACTTCCCGCATGCATAAGTATCACATGTAACCTTACCAGCTCTCAGATGTCCACCGTTGGTGTTCTGAAATCTTGAAGGGTGTAGAGGTGTGTGTGTGTGTGTGTGTGTGTGTGTGTGTGTCGGCTCTGCTGTTGGAGCAGCCGCCATGGTGACAGACGAGGGGCAGTGAGGGACGAAGACAAGTCATGTCCAGTGTGTTCCCCTCTCGTTAGCCCAGACCACACAGGCTACTCCAGCAGCAGATAAAGGCTATCAGGCCGTGGGGGAAGTGGACAGGTGCTGGGCATAGTCAACTGCCCCCCCTGTCAGGTCATGCCACACACAGGGGGGTAAGGAAGGTTGGGAAGGTTGGGGGTAGCTTAGGGTAAGCGAAGGACAGTGTCCAAGCAGGGGTGCATTTCCTAAAACCATAGTTGCTAACCTGTTAGCAATTTAATTGGTTGTCAATGGGAAATTTGCTTTGCAACCAACAAAGTTGCTAACTTTTGGTTGGGAAACACGCCTTAGAGCAGACTTGGCCCTGATTTGCCAAAGGTACGCTGACCATTCTGTTTAATGGCCCTTTTAAGTGCTATTTAGCCAGCTCTTTAGAGCAACATAATGAAAGAATTGATATCTAAGCCCCTTTAATATACAACACTATTTAGCACTAAGACAGTCCCCAGTTAGTCAAAAAATAACTACAAGGGTCATGATCCTACCCAATCAACAATGTTACATAGTGCAATATCGGGCGTTCTGACTCCACAAGGTTAGGGGTAGATTTATGGGTCACGTAACATACAATACACTGCAGAGCACCACTGTGCTGTTAGTCATAAATACTGCGCTACACTGCTCATATTGGTATATGACCTATCTTGAATTTCCCCTGGGGATCAATAAAGTATCGATCATGAACAATGTAAGGAAATAGAGGTGTTACCCAAATATTTCTGTAAAAAGAGAGCGGAATACCAGAAAGACAATGGAATCCTTGGACATATAGTGAATTCACCCAGTAAATAGCTTAACATTTTAACGAACATTCAATTTGGTCGTTATCTATTGCAATAATTGGTTTTCCATGGGGAGAAAATGTGTTTCCGGGCAGACTCCGGGATCGCTGCACTCTGTTTGGCTGTGTGTCAGTTTTGACGCCTAAAGGAGACACACACACACACACACACACACACACACAGATCACTGAGCGCTGTGCGCCATGCCAGTCTTCACGGGTGAGGTTTATATTGCCCTCAGCTGTTTGGAAGCATACCTGCATACTTACCGGCAAGTGCTGGCTGGCATGCCAACAATGAACTCCTCAACTTTGAAGTGCACTTATTAGCCCCTGTGGGTCGGGCTGGGTCAGCCATAACAACGGGCAGGAGAACAACAACATGGGCCAGGTCAGGGGGTCAGACTGGAACCTCTACAGAAGGGATAACCAGGAGGGAAAATATATTTTTTATATTTTTATTTAATTGATTGTGTGTGTGTGTGTGTGTGTGTGTGTGTGTCTGTGTGTGTGAATCCATACATGCTCATCCATATGTTCATTAAGCAGACTGTTTCATCCAAGGCAACTTACAGCAAAGTCCAGAGCTCCATTTATATTCGTCCCCTTGGTGTTGGACTCGTCTGGATATCTATCTATCTATCTATCCATCCATCCATTCATTCATTCATTCATTAATTCATTAATCCATCCACTCTTTCATCCATTCATCCATCCATCCATCTACCATCCATTCATTCATTCATTTACTCATCCATTCATTCCCTCCAGACCTCCAGTCTCTCCGATGGCTGTGTTTCCCGGCCTTGGCGTGCCGTGTCTGTGGTGGGCGAGTGTGGGTGTGAGTGAAGTGGATCAGCAGCCAGAGATCAGGAGATCAGGGGGTAAGTGCAGTCAGATGGGATGCAGGAGGCCTCTAATGGCTAACAGGTGTCCTCCACGGTCCGATCTCTGACCTTGTGACCCCCGCCCCCACCCCTGCCCCCCTCCCCTCCCCACCATCAGGGACATCAGCGCCACTTCCTGACTTTTGGCTCCAAACATGCAGCAAACAGCCCTGTCGGTCAATGGCCTTGAGTTTGATTAATCTAAAAGATTGTCCTTATTCTAATAAAAATTTGGGGCCAATCATGTATGTTATATGTTACATGACTATAGTAGATGACTGATAAAAATCTAAATCAAAAGATCGTGCACTAACCCACTGGAGGGTATGTTAAAAAAAAAAAAGAATAAAGGATGTGTTAAAAAGGAATAATGAGTAAGTTATGAGATAAGTTATGAGTTATGAGAAAACTTACGCATTTGTCATGTATACAGACCTTACTGTCCTGTATCTGACCCTAGGCAGATGGGTCAGGCCCTTGAGTCGTGGATCTGCTCGAGGTTTCTTCCTGTATGTATCTACAATTCTAGGGAGTTTTTCCTCCCCCCTGTTACCCTGTTACCCTGTTACCCATGGGCCTTCTCTTCTTTTCTTTTCTTTTCTCTGATTATCTAACACTCTGTAAAGCGCCATCAGACATGTGTAATGTTTTGGCGCTCTATAAGTACAATTAAATTGGAAAAAATAATTGAAAAAAATTGAATAAAGACCAGTGTGAAATCATTGAAAGGCATTAAGCAAATAATCAAACCGACTGTACAGTACATTAACCCCCAAACAAGTGATGGCTTATCTAAAACCAATCAAATGAGTTGATAATGGCTGTGTGGGAAAGTTTGTTTTGGCTGATAAGAAGTGGCAGGTATACGATGAGTTTTAGGCCACGAGTGTTTACACTAGATAACCTACTGCTGCCCTGCCAGTCAGAGTGTAGTGATCTTTAACAGGCATGGTGTGTGTGTTTGTGTGTGTGTCTATGTGTCTATGCAAACAGCAAATACATGTGGAGGTGACTTAACAAAGTCAGTGAAGTGGAGTAGTTTGAAGGGTTTTAAAGAGGAATGGAGGAGCATGTGTGTATGCATGTGTGTGTGAGTGTGTGCGTGTGTGTGTGTATGCATGTGTGTGTGTGAGTGTGTGTGTGTGTGTGTGTGTGTGTGTGCATGTGTGTCTGCATGTGTGTGTGTGTTTGTGCAGGCGTGCTTGTGTGTGTATGTGTGTGTGTGTGTGTGTGTGTGTGTGTGAGAGAGAGCGTGCTTGTGTGTGTGTGTGTGTGTTTGTGTGTGCACATGCGTGCCTGACTGAATAATTCCTTGACATGCAGTCATAGGGGAAACAGTGTGGGTTTGTTTGCTAAAACCAGATAGAAGTGACGTTTCAGGGATCCAATTACAGACCTTCAGGGAGGGAGAGACAGAGAGACAGAGAGAGAGAGGGAGAGAGAGAAAGAGAAAGAGAGAGAGAAAGAGAGATTTTCTAATAGAACTAGGGAGAGAAGAGACTCAGAGGGAAAGAGCGAAGTCATACAGAGATGAGATGGAGTTTTCACAGTAGAAAACCACTTCATTGGCCGGGGACTGACTGAGCTCTTGGACTCTTGGTTCTTGGTTAATTTTGTACACTCCTACTCAAACTCCAGGTTGCTAATGTGCTCTTGTCCTCAAAGTCCAGGTTGATTTTGAGCTGGTCCTGGGGACACCAGACGACTGTGCCCACCACTGCCCCTCATGTTGCCAATGTCTTCTGATGGCAGTCCGCCCAGAAAAGGTGACATGAGACGGTCTGCCCACTCTGTCCCCAGTCCTTCCAATGTTCCTTCAAAATAATAACACAAAATGCACAAAACGCTATAATTACGCCCAAAATTGAGCAACTGAGCAATTTTGCATGATGATGATGATTATTTTGGAGGAGGAGACAATCTTTTATTATTATGCAGAGAACATTGCATATCACATTTTATGGCGTTGTTTGTGTCATATAATGAGTTTCCACATAAAGCCAGCTAGGCATTTAATGGCTGACAAGTCTTCTTGTGATCATACAGTGTGTGTCAGTGTGTGTGTGTGTGTGTATGTGTATGTGTATGTGTATGTGTGTATGTGTGTATGTGTGTATGTGTGTGTGTGTGTGTGTATGTGTATGTGTATGTGTATGTGTATGTGTATGTGTGTGTGTGTGTGTGTGTATGTGTATGTGTATATGTGTATGTGTATGTGTGTATGTGTGTATGTGTGTGTGTGTGTGTGTGTGTGTGTGTGTGTGTGTCGACCCACAGTTGATTTGGAAAGTTTCGCCGTATTTCTATGGGTTGAACTGAGAAGTGTCTGCTACTCCTTTCCGAACGCCTGGAGGATGAAGTGAACCTGTCAGGCAGTAATTCACCCGACTCGCCAGTGCGCAGATGCTGGAAGTAATAGCTGCTCATGGCGCAGAGGAGACATTCTGTTCAAATAACACAAATATAATTGTCAATGTGCAGAACAAAAAAAAACAAGAACTAATTAAGGTGTTCTGTTTTTTTTCCAGTGTTTTCTTTTTTTTTTAATGTTTCCAATTCAGTTCTGTTTGGTTGACACATTCTCAATCATTAATATATCATTCAAGCTCAGGTTACAGCATGAACATACTGCATGGCTTTTCTCAAAGATGATGTTAACTAGAATGCTGAGAATGCTTTTGCCCAGATATGCATCTAGAACCTTGAGAACGTCCCCCCTCCCCATAGAGATGATACAACCTTGAGAATGCTTTTCTTCTTATGTTATCTAGAACCATGGGAATGGTTTTCTCCATAGAGATTGAAAATTATTTTTGTCCATAGATGATGTTAACTACAACCCGAGAATGCGTTTCTCCATAGAGATGATGTTATCTAGAACCTTGAACAGCCTTTCCTAAAACAAAGAAACACTTTTTTTTTTTTTTTACCTTTTTTTTCACCTGTTTTTATTTAGTAAATATCTGTGACACTGTGATAGTGTGCAGTTTAATATCAGACCTTTGAGGCCAGTCTAAAGAAACAGTGACCTCTGCTGTGGGGGACGCATCCACCGATTAGCACAGGAGAATCATCGAGACACCTCAGGAAGGACTTGCCCTTCTAGTCAATCAGAGAGAGAGAGAAAGAGAAAGAGAGCAAGAAAGAAAGAGATCTGTGCGAATAAGGAAGGAATGAGTGAGCGAATGAATAAAGGAAGACTTGGGCATCATAGTCAGTCACGGAATCACAGGATCATAATGAACTCCACTGTGAAAGGAAACTCCAATTGAACAGAAACTCTACTGCTGAATTTGCTGAATATACCTCAGTCAAGACTCATAAATATAGGTCTTCTACTAGACCAGTACACTATATAAAGATTACCTTCTCATCAGAGGAAAACAAATATTTTAAAAAGCTTAAAGAATGTAAGATTTACCTCAGTGAATACTCCTGGATTTACCTCAGGGAAATATGAGTTTGTTGTTCTCCCAATCTGATCATGATCATGAAGATAACACCAGGATGAGCAGTAGAGCAATAAAGAAAGAGCAAACAATACGTGTTCAAATTAGATCTAAGAATTAGATTGACCTGAATCACTGGATCTCAAACCTGCTGTGCACAGAGCCTTGTGAAATAAGCCTGTTCGGGAGAGCATTGTCATGATTATTTCTTTACTGTGTGTGAGGGCAAACAGGCTCCACATGTCTTTCTTTGTGTGGCGCAGGAGGCTTGTGCCGTTGAAAGGGAGGCGGTAGGGAGGCTGCAGTGTGAGTGTGTGTGTGTGTGTGCATGTGTGTGTGTGTGTGTGTTTCTGACGAGTCAGTGAAAACGCGGCGCTGTCTTTGGCACCCGAACGCCTCAGTCAGTCTGAGGGCCACAATCAACCACCGGGGGCGTTGATTGTGCTGCAGACAATGCGTCCCTCTTTAAGGGTGCCGCTGGCGGTGCCACCGTGCGGGTAAATATACATTTGGCACCGTGGCACCGTAGCTCAGCAGAACTCGCGGAGCGAGGGCGGTCGGGCCGTCTTGCCACAATCGCGCGCTGGCGCCACAACCGTGCGGACAAGCCCCGCTCGGCGGGATCATGATGGATGCTCCGAGGAACTCATGCCGCCACATGCAGTTGGTGGGGGCAGAGGAGAGAGAAATGTCTGGCAGCTTTCCCGCCACACCACCATCTTAGTTTAATGCTCGCCACTGTCCTTATTCTCTTCAGCGACAGCTGCTCCCTCTGTTTACACTTATAGCCTAATAATTATCATCAGTGTCTATCATTTCTGGCTCGCCCTCAGGTTTTTAATGTCCAAACAGGACTCACTGTGGCTTTCCTTTCCTTTCATCTGATGTTAATAGTGGCTGGCTGATTTTGGTGCGTGGTGGCGCATCAGAAAATGGAAAATCAGGGAGATTTTTTATTTCTCACATCTTTGGTCAAACTGACAGATTCTCCAGAGAGGGGTTAAACCGGGTTTCTCTCAGGGTCACT
>NC_063200.1:15596890-15624390 GCF_017589495.1 Alosa alosa
TAGTAGTAGTAGTAGTAGTAGTAGTTGTAGTTGTTGTAGTAGTAGTAGTAGTAGTAGTTGGTGTTGTAGGAGCAGTAGTAGTTGTAGTAGTAGTAGTGGCAATGAGTTTTGGAGGACTGAGACACCTGAAGTAGGAGAGATGTATCTATCTATATTTGGGAACCTGTCCTGTCAGCAGGTGCTCAGGTGCAAACACCTCTGCAGTGGGGGCACACTGGGCTTTTCTGCAGGACTGGGACACACTGGGCTTTTCTGCAGGACTGGGACACACTGGGCTTTTCTGCAGGACTGGGACACCTACCACATCTCCCTCAGCTTGGCCAAAACACTTAAGCAGACTCAGCATTCACCATTCTCCATAAATTAGAAAATGTATAGCTTAATATGTAGCTTAGCACACATGGTTGAAATAGGAACACATCGGTCTCAGACATGTCTTCAAGGGGACAATAAACAAAGTTTATTATTAGAGTTTTAAAAATTGACTACAGAGATCACTAGATGTCATTTTCAGTCCCCAAACTGACAGTTCAGTGAATACAGTGAAGAGAGTCTGATTTCACCTTCAGGAGTTCTGCATGTAAAGTCCACACAGCTCATCCCTGATCTCCACTGGTCTGAAAGTCTTTCTTCTCCAACAGCCTAAATCCCTCTGAACCCACAAAGAGTGGGACTCATAGTTTAATCCTCCTAAAGGTCCTCTTTATTGCACTGGCATGTGATTGTGTTGCTTGGCCTCTTTCATGTTTGCTCATTTTAAAGGTTAATTTCCTTTATTTCAGTCTTTTCACGAGGGTAATCAGTTCTAGAGTTGCGTAAATTATATCATTAACTTAATCTCATTCATATGGTCATATTATTGGAGATAGTGAGTGTAAACTCTAAGTAACGTTAGTTCTATGTGCGAGTGGTGTGTTTTTGATCGCTTGATAGAAGCAACCTGATTATGGGCTCTGATTAGAGCTGAGTACAAGCAGACAGGCGTGGTGACTGACTGAACAGAGCAAATCTCCTGGGGAGCTTCCTCAGAGTCACATGGCTGAAAAGAAAGAAAGAAAGAAAGAAAGAAAGATAAAAGTAGACGGCATCATAAATATTCAAATCTTTTGATTTCTACGCATGGTGGCAGAAGCCAAGGAAGCTGTCTTGAAAGAAAAGCCTCCTGTCAGTCTCATCCACACGTCCTAACCCACCGGCTACATCCTTCATTCCACTGTGCTAAGACTCCTCCCCTTCCAGATTAGAACCCTGCAAGATAAACGGAGCCGTTTCCACGGCAGCAGCCGGTGACATGAGCATTCCTCTGTGACATCACAGAGGCTCAGATGCCTGGGGGTGAGTGCATGGGAATGGCCCGGGCGAGGGAGCAGCGAGAGCCTCTCTTCCCACAGGCCCCTGGACAGCTGCACTGCTGCCGCCGACACCGCTGCTGTCGTATCTCAGCCCCACCCCGGACCCTCAGTCCACTCCCCCGCCTCTCACACAGCCAGGATTGGGGGTGGGGGGCCATAAAACCCTCCAGTGAGTTCCAGATTGAGGTTCTGAGCATTAATCATGCATAACCCCATCACGACATCCCCAAACACTAGTTAGGGGAGTATGTGTGTGTGTGTGTGTGTGTACTACAGGAAAAGCAAAAAGACATTATGTAGCAAAAAGCTTCTTTCCCACCCTCTGTGCTCACTCTGGGTTCACTCAGTGTGGGCTGCAACAACAAAGACTGCATGGGACAATGTTGGAAAAGTGAGAACCTCACAGATTCACATCAGAGAGAAACAGAGGCAGGGAGAACTAAAAAGACAGAGAGAGGCCTCTCCAACGAATCTGACCCTGCCAAAAGGAGATCATTCGAATGAAGTGATCTGAAGTCTCACAAAAAACAATTCATGGAAGATCAATTTTACATAGCTTTGTGCCTATGAGTTCTTTTTATGTCAGCATTTGTGTGTGCGTGCGTGCGTGCGTGCGGATGCTGTGTGTGTGTGTGTGTGTGTGTGTGTGTCAAACAATCATATATGCTATAAATATACCATCTTAAACAGATGCAATCTCCAGACTTTAACAAATACTCTCTTCCAAGCAAAATTACTATGTAGACTGCACTATCTAGCACCAGACTCCAAGCGAGGTTTCGGGATTGGTTAGAGCCCTGCCTGGAGCCTGTGATTGCGTGGTTTCCACTAAAGAGTCACCAAAGCGCAGCTCTGCTCCCAATTACAGCGCTCGAGGGAGCCTCAAACGGCCACAATTAAAGGGGAGGCTTTTTTATTGAGTGATCGCTCGATGCAATTACCAAAGCAAACTCCGTAATCCATCTGGACTGCGAGCAGCTCCGCTCAAATCAGAGCATCAGTGGCAGGCGGAGCACCCCCAGCCAGCTCAGTTAAGTGGTGACGTGGCTGTAACTCATCTTTTATATTCCAGCCCGCAGCTACCGAGGGGCTGTGAACCTTTGTGAAGCTCGTTCCGCACTCCTTAGAAATCCTCCTCCTCCTCCTCCTCCGCCTCGTTTCCCGACGTTGGCGATGTGTTCCTGGAGAGTCATCGCAGGAGCGTGGCTAAGAGGAATGATTCCTCACCAACCCGACGTCCTCTGCTCACTTCAAAGCACTGCTTTGGTGGTGAGAATAAAATTTCATTTGTCAGTTTTGACAGCCTTTTGGGATGATGACACACTCCACAAGATCCCTGATGTGTTCCAGAAGTATAGTCATTCAGAGTGTGTGTGTGTGTGTGTGTACTTACACAGCAACATTGTCCTCAAGACACATGCCCCTCTGATTAGCTGTTAGCTAGTATAATGCATGTGTGTGTGTGTGTGTAGCCCCGGTTGTCAGTGTTGCAGACTAAGGAGACAATTTGCTCAAACGTCATATTATTCTTTATATGTAGGCCTACTCATCACAGTGTAACCTCATGTTGGGCAATATCATCATAACAGCTTATTAAGCAGTAAGTGCACAGCAGTTAAGGACAGTTTTTCTGAAGTGGGGCCTTCCATTCCTTTGAGGAATGAGAGAGTGACTTATTTTGCTTGAGGAATATATTGCACTGATGAGTTCAGAAGAGGTTGGGCGCCTGAACGTAAAACCAAAAACATATCATCGAATTAATGCCTTAAAGTATTTCATGTAAATGTACAATTTAAATCGAGTTTCTCCGCCATGTATACTTGCGTATACAAGGAATTGCCTTGCTACAGTGGCGCTTGGGGAGCAGTGAGGGGTTAGGTGCCTTGCTCAAGGGCACTTCAGCCATTCCTACTGGTCGGGGATCGAACCAGCAACCCTTCGGTTACAAGCCCGAAGCCCTAACCAGCAGGCCACGACTGCCTCATATTCTTTAAGGTTGGGCTATAGAGAAATCTCATCCAGCTAATAGAGATTATAGAGAGCATTTATATATATTATGTTCTCTATGATAGATTATCTATTACAGTTTATCCTTTTGCAAAGGCATGTGTCCCTGCTGTAAATAAATTGGATGGGTGAACCCACCCAAGCAGCGCTCAGTCGACACAAACTAAACTACTGTGTAATTTACGTCACTCGTGTCTTGTAGCTGTCCAACGAGGCGAGAGTCACTGGCAGCCGTTCACTTCAGCTCCGAAAGACTCGTTAGCGCGTTAGTGCCTTTGGTGTCCCTCCACCAAGCCAATGCTTGGAGACCTGGACGTGTCACTGCTGTCACCAGTTGGAAGGAATGATCCTTGACCAGCTCCTGTCCAGGCCAGTTCTCTACCACAGAGTCTCCGCCGCCCAGACTGTGTGATGTTAGGAGAGAGATCTGACGAACAGCAGCACTACAGAGCAGTGCTACAGAGAGAACACTGCGGTTGAGTTTGGGGAGTTTCAGTAACAGCTACTTCAGTTCACACAAACTTGTCAAGGCAGATGTATCCGTCATTCCTGTCTTCACTCCTCACGACAGCCGTAGTCCAAACAAAACAGTGTCGCGTTACTAGTATCTGTGACGGTTATGACAGCTCTCGTAGAGGCAAGAACAGCCAACAACTAGTCATAGCATGAAACATAAACAATTCAAGCGGGGCAAATTACAGCTACACAGTGGCATTATATTTTTTTCTCTGAACTAGAAACAACCCTCCCTAAAATGTATGACAGTGTGACATGTGCCGTGATGTCTCATTGGCATGGGTATGCATGCTAGTCCCCCACAGAGGGCTCAGGTCAAAGGTCATCCACATACCAAGTTTTAGCCTAGCTCCCACTCTTATATTAGCCCTCGTCAGGGGCTCTGGCTGCCTGTTGCAAGACACATAAAACATGCCCCGTCCACTGATGGTTGTGAGAGGGAACTCCACAAAATGGCAACCCTGTGACGGGCCTTGACGTAGGACAGCAGTACAGCTAGTCTAAGCGCATCTGCACAAAGTAAGAACAAGCAGCTGTAAACTGTAAAGATGTACTGAGGAACAGCACATACAGCTAGTCTGAGGGAATCTGTTCAAAGTCAGAACAAGCAGATGGTGGTCATTTTGTCTTAAGACACGTGTCCTGAATTTGTGTGCACAAAACTGCAGGGGAACATATCAGTTTCGCTTTTAATGATTCAGTTGAGCTATGGATATCTCATTTATTACCTTTTTTAGTACCGAGTTTTGTGCGATCACTACAGTAACAAACTTTTGTGTTACCACATTTTCAAAACTGTAAATGCAATTAATCTGTCTGTTATTGACCACACATGACACAGTTCATGTGGCTTTTACGCGACAAGCTTATCCAATACCAAAATTATGGATCTTTCTTGTCTTGTTTTCAAATGCTTACAGACAGTATGAGAATAGAAAACCCAATGTTCAAAACCTTACATTATTACAAAGCCTCTACTTACGCAATAACAACTGTTCAAAAGTTATACTGAAACTGATTATAAGCATTTTTGAATGAACAGATCTTTTCATTCAAAAGCATGTTTGAATGAAAACATCTGAGAGAAGTGGGTGATTTAGTTATCTAAAATAGACCAACCACAACTGATTCCAATCTCAGTTGGAGACATACTGTAGCCTGGTGTTAAAGTTGTTTTACTGTAATTACATAGACATCTACAGTACTGTAACAGGGACTTTTAGGAACTCTCGATTTTGTTCAATGTAGAAAACCGCATAGAGGCAAAGAGAGAAAAAAAAATGTCTGAACAAGGAGAGTAATATACGAGGACCAGGGAGAGCAGAAGCAGGACCAGCCAGAGGAATAGTTGGACCTGGCCAAACGGGAGTCGAACCAGGAAAAGGGAGAAGGAAAGTTAAGAGAGGAGTAAGACTGCATGGTAATGTTCAAAAAAGAGTTAGAGCTGTAATCACAGATGAAATGTAGAGCAGTAGCCTCTAGCATTGTTTAGTTTTTTGAGTCTTCTGTGCCTCTTATTTACTGAATTTGTGTAGCCTATTTTATTTTCAGACTTTTGGAAACAGAGGCCATTTATATCAGATATTATTGGAAGCAATTTCATGTTGCTACTACATTACGTTTAGGTAGACGCTTCTTAACAGTTGGTAAATGCTGATTTACTGCAGCATTTCTGTCACTATTTCTGTTTCTACATGTGAAGATGATTTATTCGCTTTTAGACAATATCATGCCAAAAATGCCACAATTGACGCACAACCCAAACTAAAGGGGTAAAGTAAAAACAATGGATTTGTTATTGTACATTGTATGCTAGTTCCTGTATACATTGGGGCGGTGGTAGTGTAGTGGTTAAGGAGCTGGGCTAGCGTGCAGTAGCCTGAAAGTTGTCGGTTTAATTCCCGGCTTCCACCGTTGTGCCCTTGAGCAAGGCACTTAACCCCAAGTTGCTCTGGGGATAATGTGAATTGTAATATAGCTGACATATGTAAGTCACTTTGGTCAAGAAGTGTCTGCTAAATGTAATGTAATGGACATAATTTTGTTTTTTAAATGCCGTCAAATGTTAGTATTTTGAGACCTAGTGTGAAGAGAATAACTATGTTCCTCTTGGAAAGAAAACATGCTAGTGTTTTAAAAGACTAGTTTTATAATGAATCAGGTTCACTATGTTATGATAAAGTTTGTGTATAAAGTGTTTTGTGTTTTGAAACATAGACATAATCAACAAAATGTGGTTTTGACCAGAACATTAACTATTTGGCAAATTCTGTGACCGAAAGATCTGCAGTGATTTGAAATTTAACATCCATATGCAACTCATGGGCATCCATCATACAGTTATTACACTACCCATGTTCATCATCCAATTACACCACCGCCGAGAGCATGTTATCATCTCCCTACAGCCTGCTATTAGAGCAGTTCAGCCGCCCTTGTCATAAAATTCACTCAATCATGTCACACAGCATGTTCTTAGCCCCAGGAGTGGAGTTTCACAGTTACACAGTTTCCAACACCACAGCTCCCTCTAGTGGTCGGTCACGAGAATTCTAAGTCCACACAGTGGAAGTGGTTCTTCGACTAATGTATTTGCACTCTTCACTGCAGTCAGTGACTATTTACCCAGCCCCTCTAATGTGTTTGTCTGGTGAGCTTAACTTTGTGATGAAACTGAACGGACATAGATGCAACATCAGAATCTTCAAACTTGCTTTTTCCTGTTAAAATACTTTCCGAGCTTTTCCTTTTCTTTGTTGTCCACTGCCCACCTCTCTAGCCTTTGCCCTCCGCTTTGTCCATGCAGCTCTGTGTTTTCTGTTAATTGAACCTTGTCTATGTACCTTGTCTATTTTGTACCTATGTATAAAACTGTAAAGCGTCTTTGTGTCTAGAAAAGCACTATAAACAAATAAATGTACTATTATTATTATTATTATTATTATTATTATTATTAATTACATATATGAGTGAAGATTCAATGTGAAGAGTGATATTATGCTTGGGGAGATTATTATTATTATTATTATTATTATTATTATTAATAATAATAATAATAATAATAATAATAATAATAATAATCTCCCCTAGCATAATATCACTCTTCACATTGAATCTTCACTCATATATGTAAATTGGCTTGTTAGAACTTTTCAGGAGGTGGGTAGATTTGGTGATCAACTCCATAAGGAAGAAGCCCTAACAGGGAAACTGTTCGGTAGTTGTGAAATGCCAAAATAGTTTGGGGACGTGTTGCGCGCCCCCCCCCCAAAATTATTGATAAAATTTAATGAAACATGGATACATTGACAGATGCTTGTATTTATTATCATATTCAATAAACTCATACCAAAATAGGACAATCAAATCATACAAAACGTCTATATAAAAAATTCCAAATTTCTACATAAAAGTATAATAATTCTACAGAACTCTTGTCCACAAATCACACAGTGCATGAGCTCTGAACTCAGTACTTGCATGACCCCTTGCCAAAAGAATGTTGACACAGATAATCCCAAATACAAAGCAAACATCAATAATGCGTCAACAACATGAAAAGCTCCTGGTCACGATGAGTGTTTCCTTTAGAAGGAATGAACTGTTTCAACAAACTACAATGAAACCCTAAGACCTGACCACACACAGACTAAGAAGTTGTTTTTGATTTTAAAGCTTAGCTATGCTTCCGTAGCTTTTCAGATTATTTGGTGCATACAATGGGATCGGCATGCTTTTACAAGTCAGTCAGTCCTATCTGCTTTGCTTTGTTGTGGATGATATGGCCAAAGCATGCGTTGCGACAGAGTAAAAGACAAGCCTCTTCTAAACTCGCTACCATGAGGTACCTCTGGTTGTTGGTGTTGGTCCCTTTGGTTGTTCTTGTTGGGAGGGGCTAGCCTAGCGATGGAAACAGTAACCGTGGCGATGGTGGAGTGACCACACAAACTGCTGCAGCGTGACTCATACAAATGGGCTCAAAAAGTTTGGTTGCCTGGCAACAGCAACATCGCCGAGCACCGTCAGTCCGCTGTGCTGATAGTTGGCGCCCAGTCTCACGAGTCTCCAGTCATAATGGAGACAAACTCCTCCTGGTTAACTGTCAAACACACACAAACACAAACACACACACACACACACACACACACACACACACGTAAAATAAACAACATTTTTCATTACCCTCCCTGAAAGGTAGATGCACAAGTTCATGGGAAAACCCGGCTATGCTTTTTACAGTGAATACCCCATTCCCCATTACAATCAGTGGTGACTAGACGATTCAGCAGATCACATACACTCTAATCTGGCTCCACCACCTTCTGTATGAAAGACCTAAATGCCAGTGAGGCCAACTGGATTCCATGAGAAAACGCACTGCCTGCATCATAGAGCTGCCTGTGCCCCATCAGACTACATATTCAGGTAGCCCTCGTTCCCAAAAACGTTGGAGACCCCTGATTTTAATATATCATGTATATCAGGGGTCTCCAACGTGGCTACCTGAATGACCTGAAATCACATGGAGGGCTACTCATTTGAAACAAACAGACCCTCACCCCTTTTTGCAAGGGTAAACCGTAACTCGTAAATAATATGTGATTTTTACATTTAAATGATAAATATTATATAGGCCTATAAGCCTTTATATACCCTTACAAAAAATAAATGTTTGCAGCAGACCTGTGGGTGATTTCTGGGAAACAAATGAGTTCACTAGAAAATATTGCCAGAATTTTGCCAATGTTGGCAGCTAGAGGCAAACTTCCAGCAAAGTTCTGGCAACAATGAGAAGTTTGCCACTAGTGGCAAATGTATTTGCCTGTGATTTGCCACCACACTTCCAGTGAACTTCTGGTGGCAAACCTAATTTGCATATGACATTGCTGCAAATTTGCTGCAACATTGCCAAAAGTGAACCGCAATTGTTTGCCAGAAACCTAATTTGTATGTGAAAATATGACCTTGCCGAACTATATGAACTGTTTGCCAGAAACCTGAAATTTCTTCATCTGATTCTTCTATACATCTCTCTCTGAAATCTCTCCATGATCTGACAAAAAAGTTTTTGTTTTTCGCCAGGTAATACACAGCCCTATTGCATGGCGTGCATGCCACAAGATTTGCAGCTCTATTGCTACACTAGTACGGAGGAGAAATGGCTCCTGATCTGAAGCAATTGTTTTTCAGTCCTTGGACAATCATGCACGAACCGTATGGGACAAACACGGAATGGCCACAGAACTTCCGCAAAGATATGTTTCCATTGAGAAAAGGATTCAGATTCAGAGCCAAAGGCTAAAATTTAATCCAGCTATAATTTGTAGGGCATCACCAATATCAAGTTAATGTTACAGATGTATGGCTACATGTATTCTTAAAAGGGTTCTGGTCTACAATTAAATATCTATTAGAAACTTCACAATTGAGGATGTTTTTAGAGCGTCTGCGGTTGACTTTTTGGCTATTTTTAGAAGGTGCACTGCGCCACAAATCACAGTCGTCATGCGGGCACCGTGTTGGAGACCCCTGTGCTATATCGTGATCATTCCTCTATATTGTAAGATTTTTTTCTTATTGCAATATTGACAATATAGTTGTGTGATGATTGTTTACATTGCTTTGTGAACAATTTGCCATATAGTCACCTTCCTAAAATAATGGCTTAAGTAATTGTTTCAGTTTTTTCAGAAAAAAAAAAAAAAAAAAAAAAAAAATTTGAATGATGATGATTTAGGCAAAAAAACAAAAAACAAAACTACCAATATTTCAGGAAGGTGACGATATGCAAAAAGGTGCCCCATGTATACTATTTGCAGAGCTGTGAGTTCAACAGTTTTGTGTTTTTAATTGAACACAAAATTTAAAATGCATGAGAGTATAATATGTAAACTTTGTATACAACATAAATATTATTTTATATGTTTTATTACTTTGTATCATATCGTATATTACCATTTTCCCCCAGCATATTGGGATCAGCGTTTTTAGCCATATCTCCCAGAGTTGTACTGCATCACTATCATATGGGTTATGTGACGTGTTTAAAACAACCATCTTTTGAGATTAGGCCTTGTACTAAGAAGTAAGGGTGTTGCACCACAGATCTCAGGTGTGAGCCCAACCCATACAGCAGGATGCTTGCCCTTATCCAAAAGAAAATTCCAAACTTTTTCCAAAGCTCAATTCTTGGGATTGGGATTATTCTTTTTTTTAAGGATGCTGCTTTTTGTAGTTTTGTAAGACATGCAAATATTTTGTTGGGATCCTCTCTCTCTCTCTCTCTCTCTCTCTCTCTCTCTCATCCAGGGATTAAAGTGAAAAAAAATCGTTTGACTGAACTTTTTTCAGGTCATAAGTCATACGTTGTTCATATCTACCTATAGAGATAGCACCCCTATCGCGACCTATTGGTTTTTAATGTACAAAAAGATGCAAACAGCAAAGTAAAGCACCAAATAAACACCGAAACGAGGCTACAGGGTACTAAGTTACTACGTAATTAATGCCACCTACAGGTGAATGCATAGAACATAACAATCCTATGGTTTGTGTACCCTGTAGCCTCGTTTTAGCCATGTGAATAAGGCGAATTGAGAGTGTTCTTGATTGAGATTGAGTTTTCCTGTTGAACAAAACAATATTTCAATACCATCCCTGACCATTGCTGATTAGCCATTGCTGTTCTTTTCTACTGCAGCAATATTGTAGAAAGGCTTTAACACACTCTTATTTAATTACTTCAGGCCAAAAGTGTTTAAAGGGGAGATTTTTTTTTCTTGTTAATATGCAATTCAACACTAAGTAAAATCTATAAAATCAAGTTTGCAAGACTTCACATTTCCTCATCAAAGTAACGAATCAGAACAGTCTAGATATTGTTCATATTGCCATGTGTTGCCTCATCTGCATTTAATGAAAACATGGTCATTTTGAGTTTTACAGACAACTCAAGTTTTCCAATGAGCAGCAATACTGTGTGTGCTCATGCAGGAGGTCTGGGCGATCTGATAAGCGACAATCGTGTTGCTATGAAAGAACATGTGTAGCCTACTTTCTGGCATAAAACACGGTCAACCATAGATAAACGTAGCCTACCTCTGTCGTGGTGGCTAGTTGCACCAGGTAGGGAAGATGTCCTGAAGTGCAAGAACGTTAGCCTTATGGCGGTCTTCTGATTGTTGGCGTGCTAAAACATTTTCCTATTGCATCCATAAACAATTTTCTTGCAGAAAACCGCGCAAAAGCAAAACCCTGGCACTTTATTTTTTTTACACCATGGCTTGTTAGTTCTCCCCGTTTGGCATCTCCATTTATTTTTTTTTGACACCTGTGCCTTCCTTTATTGTTGTTTATGTAAAGCACATTGAATGACCTCTGTGTATGAAATCCCTATATAAATAAACTTGACTAGCAAGCGATCCATGACAGCTAGTGGCCTTGCCCATCTCCAAATCATTTGCAAGGTTCTTAGGCCTACTGGTTATGGTTTTGTGCTATACATTAATAATAGCAAAGTTTTAAGTTGACTATTTTAATTGCATGGTTGTTTTTGTCAACATAGCTCACAACCTATTGTTAAAATGAGGCCCAAAATAGGCTACAAGGTGGTATGTCACAAACACGACTACCCCTTACTCAAAATATTATTATTTTATGTTAACATGCTCAGTCAAAACCTTCCAAATTGTGAAAAACAGGCGGGATAGGTGGCTACGGTTTATATTAAGGCCGCTTTACACAAACTGTTAGTTGCATTGATCAAAAACTGTAACAATAATAGTAGGCTACATCGGTGGCAGCAGGCTATCTGTTCAAGTCATAGGTGACACCCAAAATGAATGACCTCCCTGACAAGGTTTGCGATAAGAAATTGTCTACATTTTGTGCGGAAAGAACACAGCCTCCAAATTATTACATAGAGCTCACAATATCATATCCAAAATTAAACGGATTGGGCAACCTCATCAGCTGTCAGGATGGTGTCACTATAATCCAACTTTGACCGTCCTCCAGGCGTGTTCTTTTTTTTTTTTAAGCAACCGCCCCAGGCCAATGAGACAAGCATGTAGCTACAATATAAACAAATTAAACTCATGGCTGGCGTATCTTCTTGAGCGGTCTCTGATTGAGACACAGAAAGTTCTCAAGAACACTATTAGGTCTTTAAACATTTACCATCACACACATTCATTCATCGGACCTAATATTTGTAGTTTTAAAAAAGGAAAAGAAAAAGGTGACCCCCTCCTATTTTTTTTTTCTCACGGATCTGCATCGATCTCAAATATGACATTTCTAAAATCAAATTGACGGAAATCCGTCATACGACGGAGAACTTTAATCCTTGCTCTCATCCACTAGACCAGCACACTCCCCTTCCCGCCCTGTCCCACTCACTCTCTCCATCGCCGTCGGTGTCGAACTCGTCGATCATGGCGCGGAGCTCCTCGTCACTCATGTCCTCACCCAGCTCTCGGGCTACGCGCCGCAGGTTCCGCAGGCTGATCTTCCCCGACTCGTCATCGTCAAACAGCTTGAACGCCTTCAGGATCTCCTCCTTGGGGTCGCGGTCCAGGATCCTGTCCGTCACTGAGACACACAGTACACAACCAAGCAGTCAGCGGTCATAACCTTCAGGCGAAACAAGGATGTTTATGGTGAGTATTTAGCAAATGCTTTTGTCCAAAGCGACAGTGACCCCATTAACTTTAAGATGAGCAGTTTATGATAAACTCAAACAGCCTAAAAAAAATACCAAAATTATTAATAGATGAAAAAGAAATTAACAGAATGACAATAACAAATATAGCTGCAAGCAGCAATGAGGGGGCCAAGCAGGTAAGCAGTTGAGCAGAAGTTGGGATTGGACTGGACTGGACTGGACTTGACTGTGTTGTGTTAGATTCAGGGTTCCCACACCTTGGTTAAGATCAAATTCAAGGACCTTTCAAGGACTTTCCAGACCCAATATCCTCAAATTCAAGGACCTAATGTGTCGTTACATTTCAAGCGCAAGCATGGTTAAATCATGTTACCTCAACAGACCAAGGATACCTTGTCACAGTTTTCTTTTCTTTTTGGTCATATGACAAATGGTAGGCCTATTCTATTTTTTATGTTTGTATTTTGCATAAAACTGAGCTGAAAAACGTTCTAAACAAGTTAAACTTGTTACCATGAACCTGTTGGTTTATTCATCAATATGTTAAATTAAATATTGGGCAACAAACACTACACGCGGGAAACACGCAGAAATCACGCTGGCCGTGTAGTTCTAACCAACGTAAATCAGGCATACGCATAGGATATTGACAGAAGTGGTGGCGAAATAATAGAAACATGTTAATAAGCGGATGGAATTATATGGAATTTTTTCCTCAAAACGAAATTCAAGGACTTTCAAGGACCTCCATTTATTTATGTCTGTTTTCAAAAATGTTCAAGGGCCTTGGAATTTTTTTTTCAGATTCACAAACTTTCAAGGATTTCAAGGACCCGTGGGAACCCTGTAGATTGGACTTGATTGGATTGGATTGGACTGGATTCAAAGGTCACCGAATTTATTGTGTGTCCTCAAGATGTACTCCTAAGACCACATACCAAGTTTGGTTTAAATCGGTGAAAGTGTTGATAATTATAGCACCCCTAGTGGTCAAAGGTCACCAAAATAATTGTGCAGTCTTAATATGGGGTTATGACTCCACATACCAAGTTTAGTTTCAATCGGTGAAAGTGTTAATAAATATAGTGCCCCTAGTGGTCAAAGCATACCAAATTAATTGTGCATCCTCAGGATGTAATCCCAAGTCCACATACCAAGTTTGGTTGCGATAGGTGAAAGTGCTGATCATACCGCCCCTAGTGTTCAAACGTCACCAAATGTATTGTGGGTCCTTAGGATGTGTTCACGAATCAACGTACCAAGTTTGGTGTCACTACGAGAAAGTCTTCCTAATTATAGCGCCCCTAGTGGTCAAAGTACACCAAATGTATTGTGCGTCCTCAGGATCGGGTCCCGAGTCCATATACCAAGTTTGGTTTTGATACGTAAAGGCGTTACTGAGATATGAGCTAATTTCCTGTATCTCTAGCGCCCCCCTAGTGGTCAAAGGTAACCAAATGTATTGTGTGTCCTCAGGATTGGGTCCCAAGTCCATATACCAAGTTTGGTTTCCATATGTGAATGCATTGCTGAGATATGAGCCTACTTCCTGTGATTATAGCGCCACACAGTGGTCAAAATTTACCAAATTTCTTGAGCCTCCTCCTAATTGGGTCCTGAGCCCATGTAACAAGTTTGATTTTGATACATGAAAGCATTGCTGAGATATCCCTTCACTTACTGTTTGGTGGCTTCTCCGCCAATTTTGATTGGCTGTTACGGGCGAACGGTTTTAGGTTTGAAGACAAAAAGGGATAACTTTTTTGTGGCTTGGACTGAAGATTATGTGTGTCAAGTTTGGTGTCAATCGGACAAACTTTGTGACCTGTGAAAACTTTTAGGTGTTTTTGATTAAATCAAATATGGCGGAAAATCCATCATGGCGAAAAATTACGTCATAGGGTGCGTTGAACTCGGCTTGGTCCAAGGATTTTGACAATAGAACCAACGGGTCAAAAGTTACTTGTATGAACGCACGTCCAACTTTGGCCTCTTGGTGGCGCTAGAGTGCTCGAGGTGCCAACTTGAAACTTGGTGAAATTAATCATGGGACTGTGCCTAATTTGTGTGTCAAATTTTACAACTTTTTACCAGACGGTTCTATAGGCTGCCATAGACTTCCATGACGGAATAATACTAAATATAACCGCAAGCGGTGATTTAACAGGGTCCGAGCAAAATGAACATGAGATAGCATAGCTTTTTAGTTTACATATGCTTTGATTGTTTGGGCCCAATTGTTCAAAAAAACGTGACTGGATTTCGGTTATCGGATTTCAGTTACCGGATTTTGGCTATCGGATTTCAAATCTTGAAAATGGGTTGTTCAAAGGGAAACAAGGATCCTGAAATTGGATTAGATCACATAATCTATTCTTGGTTTTGATCTGGATAAAACCTTTGTGTTGTTCAAAACTTTTGAGTTGGATTGGAATAAATTTGATCCATAAAATTAGGATTACCCTGTGCTGTAACGTTATAGTGTGCTAACCTCCACAACCCAACAGTATTCTAACAGTATTCTATTCTAGTATGCTAACCTCCACAACCCAACTGAAGGAACTGTAGGGGGCGATGTGGGTTGAGGTAGAGTGAGTGTGTGGCGAGCAGGCAGAGCCTCGGTCAGAAGGCTCAATGGTATGGAGTGATGACACGGAGATGCCAGGTTTCGGTGCAACACAAGTGAACTTTATTTGAGTTTCAATGAATCTGTTATTTTGTTCTTTACTTGTATGTGTGCTGCATCAAAGAGGAAACAAACAGAAAATGGAGTAATCAGTAAAATGGGGTAAATCAGTACAGATCCCAACTCACAACAATAAACTGAAATCATATGGCTATATAAAGGTACAACTAAACAATACTTGACATCCCAAGTCAACCAACATCAGGCCATCCTTAAAAATATTTTTGTTTGCAGTAACAGCCAAAAAAAAAAATAAAAATGGGTCGATAGGTAGGTCAATATATTTTTTTTTTTCAAGATTCAAAGTAAAAAAAAAAAAAAAAGTACAATTTTGGTCATGGTGATTACGTAGGAATGAATTTACACAAATGTGCATATCGTGACGTAACTGACTGGGTCTTCAACCCGTGCCTTCAGGCGCACCATTGCAAACCTCATTCTGATGCAGGTTATATAGACCAGCCTTTCTCAAACTTCTTTGACCTGAGGCCGGTCATGGCAGACTTTTGGGTCATAGGGCTCATCTACATGTACCCAGAAAGAAGGCTACAATAGCTCTTGGCCACGTTATATTGAAATTTGACTATACAATACTCAATGCTATACAGTGTATTATACAGTCTCTGCTCTCTAAGGAAGTTCCAAAAAAAACAACGTCGTTCTATTAAGTTTAGTTAAATAAATAAATAGCCTTCCAACAGGTTGGGCGGAGCTTTGATACCAACGTTATCGATTAGTTTCAGTTTCTCTCGCGAGGCCGGCGCACTGAATGAATGCTCATACCACCACTTAATTGTAGGGCTCCATGTTTAATGACATCGATGGCAGAAAGCGTTTGTTTTCTTTTTTCGTCGATCGCGGTTTCTTGATCAACTGCGCAGCAAATTATCAGATGAAGCACCGGGCCTAATTTCACTCCACGACTCAGCGGACCAGCAGTCTCCATGTTGCGGACCCATATTTTGAGAAATGCTGAATAGACCACAACCAATTTCAATACTCGACACGGTCACCCGTTAGACTAGGGGAGGAGGGATGAAAAGATCTGGCCACAGTTCTTCCAGAACCGTGCCAAGTAAAAGCGTTATCAGTTTGTGTGAATGAAACGAAGCGTAGGCCATAGTGTGACATCGTAAAACCAATGGTGTAGAGATGGCCACAGGTTTTGTTTTAAGTGAGCCACGTTTGCATGTAGGCAATTTATATTCACAATACTTGGGCCTACTAAAGAAATATTATTTTATTGCATTTGTATTGGTTGTTTAGAGTAAAAAAAAAAAACAATCGGGTCGGTATTAGCATGAAGTTTACAACCCGGCAAGTCGGTCGGACTAAAAAGGGGAAAAAATAAATATTTGGGTCGGTTCTAAATTGACAGGGTCGGTCAGTTCTTGACCGAAAAAAAATATTTTAAGGATGGCCTCATCTAACATCATCTTATCACCCCCCCCCCCCCCCCCCCAATACACAGCACACTGTCTCATGAGGAAGCTTCTCCAACACACATATTGCACACTGCCCTCTCCCCACATATACAGCACACTATCCCATCTCCACCGTCATCCCCCCCAACACACACACAAAGACCCCTGGCAGTTGGGTTAGCCCCTTGAGCCGTGGATCTGCCCAAGGTTTCTTCCTTGGTAAGGGAGTTTTTCCTTGCCCCTGTTGCTCTTGGGTGCTCCTTGTTGGTGCCCCCCCCCCCCCAATCCTCCCCACCTTTCTTATGCAGCCCTTGCCACTTAATCTACTAAACCCCCCTCTTCTGCTGCACTTTTACCCCCAATAAATGCACAAATAGGCTGACACCAGACATAATGTCACTGCATTTCTTACTTCCAGTAACTATATGCATGTGAAAATAAACTTCCTTGTATCATCTCTCACATGCATCTCTCACATGGGACTCCAACACACCAAACCAACAAACAAAGACCTTAACTTTACACATGATGGCAGAGGTACTCTACAAACTGATAAACATCACAAAAGTCACAGTGAGGGTCATTAAAGTGATGGCTTACGTTAACTCAAAGACGCACACAAAGCAGGACGCACTGGAGTGCTGGGTTGAGATGAACAAAAGAGTGAACTGAGGGCGAGCAAACAATTTATCCTGGTCTGAGCCCCTGCTCCGGAGCTACAGGGTTTTGCAGCAGGTAAACTGGGCGTGGTTAGGTGGCAGAGCCAAACAATCCTGCAATTTCTCCACAGCACTTTCACCTCAAGGACTTTGTGCAGATTTAAGTGTACATTCGAAAATGAGAAACAATATAACAATTGTTTGAAAAGATTCCCTAAGTTTATTTATATATATATATATATATATCAATAAACTTAGGGAATCTTTTATATAAACTTAGGGAGTCTTTTCACCAACAGTATTTTAACAATACTCTACTCTATTGTAGTATGCTAACCACCACAACCCAACAGTATTCTAACAGTACTCTATTCTAGTGTGCTAATCTCTACAACCCAATAGTATTCTAACAATATTTTATTCTACAGGACTATTTATTTGTCGTGGATAAGATGAAGGGTTTGATAATGGAAGGCAGTGTTTCCCAGAGAATTGAATTGTATTTGTGGTGGTAGGTGAAGGGGGGGGGGGGTTGATGGCTGATGTCATTGATTGGCTGATGTCATTCAGGTGCTGTTCAATGGTGTGAATCTTAAATGACAAATCCTAAAGCTCTAACGGGGATTCGAACACTCAACCTAAGAAACACCAGTACAAGGCATTATCCCACTGAGCCACTAACAATCCTACATGTTGGCCAGTCACATTCACATGGTGAAAATGTGTGTTGGTAAACACACAAGAAAAACTCCAAGCATACATTTGACAATAAAATGAAGGGTTTTCCTGAAAGAGTACACCTGAAATCTTTTTGAAATTCTGGCATTTGTAGAGAAGAACACTAATGGATGAAATATAAATATGATAGACTTAATGATGAAGGAAAAATAGCAAACAAAGAAGTTCCCCTAAATGTCAGAGTGTCTCAGCATTCTGATTCTTGGCAACTAATGACTGTGTATGTTGATTGATTGATGTCAATTTAGGTGCTGTTCAATGGTGTGAATCTTCAATAACCAATAGTATTCGAGCTAGAGCCTAAAGCACTACCAGGGATTCGAACTCTCAACCTAACAAACACCAGCACTAGGCATTATCCCACTGAGCCACTGACAATCCTACATATTTGGCAGTCGCATTCACATGGTAAAAATGTGTGTTCGCAAACACACAACATCAAGAAAATTCCTACCATACATTTGACAATAGAATTAAGGGCTTTGTAAAAAAAAAAAAAAGAGTACAGATCTGAAAATGTGCACTGTTAATGGTATCCACATAATGATGGTTGTATGGTTGTTCTCCAAGGAAAAACAATTACTCATATAGGAATATAGGTGACCTAGGAAAAATGGCCTAAGTGGTCTAACTTTATTTGCCTATATCTCTGAAATGGAACAAAAATTCTGAGTGATAACTTTTGTGAGGCTTGGTCTAAACATTGTCTGTGAGAATTTTGGTGAAGATTTGATTATTTTTGAAGAGTGTGAAACATTTTATAATGTTTAGCTTTTCCATGAAATTGTGTCAAAAGTAAACATTTTTAGACCATAAGACCAGGGCCAAAAAGATGCATCTAAGTTTAGAGATTAATATTATGAAAGCATTTTGAGTCTAGGTCAATCTGGTAAGGAGAAATTAGGATAATTAACTTTTTCCAATAGCGCCACCTTTGGGTGCAGTACCCCAAATTTTGGGTTATGGGTAGAGGGGGGTACTGTAGAAACGGAGATCTATATGAAAAATCGCCAGATTTCTCCTTTAAAAGTAGCTTAAATAATAGCTTGTAGCTTCACTCACTACATTTTGCCCATCACTGATAACAACGAATAACTAACTACCCATATGAATGGTAGTGGACTAGCCACATGTGGATAAAAATGGACTTTAACCACAGCAGTACTGGTGCAAGCTTGTTACCAAAACTACCATCAACATCGAATGAACACCGTTTCTCTCTTGCAACATGAACATCTAAAATAGTACATGTGATATAACCTGGCATGTCCTGAAAGAACTACAGGACAGTACTGGGTGTTTTGAATGAAGTGCAATTAGAGCTAATCTGAGTATTAGGAAAATATCTGATGATGCAAGCAGCCATCTGTCCAGCAGAGGAGCAGAGCGCGGTGGATGGGGATGAGGAAGGGTTCACTGAAGGTCATCTTCACAAATTAAATAAATTAAAGATGACTTTATTGGGAGTTGACGTTACTTACCCACTTCTTTGAAGTCTTCGAAAGTTATTTTTCCATTTCCTTCCCGGTCATAGTCTTTCAGAATCTTTAACACATCAACTTTCTTCACCTCGAAGCCCAGAGCTCTCATTGCGACCTGTGACACGGTACAATATAAAATCTGTAACACTTCGTGTTGTTTGAGGAAGAAGTTTTATCTTTGGGTTAGACACAATTCACTTACCTTCAGTTCGTGGTAGTCGATTTCTTTATCTTTGTCCGTGTCAAAGAGTTCGAACGCTTCTTTTATCTCATCTTTCTGCTCATCAGTCAGTTCTCGCCTCTTTTTCCTCTTCGTCTTATCGGATGCTAGTTCAGTTCTACCGACAAAGTAGATTGTTACGTTAATGTTGACACAAAGCAACAAGTGATTAACGTGTAACGTTAGTAATATAACCTACACCAGCTAGTGCTAACTAGCCGAACGTTTTTGGAGCGGTGTAGTCTAGTTAGCTGTAGCAGCTAGTGGGTACTGTGATCAAACCCAAATGTTAATACGTATCCTTGCCCTTTTTTTTTAAGTGGGTATCCTGCGTAGTCCTGCGTATCACGTAGACTACTACCACTGCCAACATCGTTATGTGTGCTGGTAATGTTAAACATTAAACCTAACGTTAAACCTACGCCACCAACATGTCAAAGATGTAGATCTCGGGGCCGTAACAACGGGCAATGTGCACACACTCGTTCAGGTAAACTACCAACCAAGATAACAAAGTAGGATTAAATCAAAGAGTATAGAACTTCTATACTCTTTGATTAAGTCCAGCAGAAACGTTAGCGTTATCAGTTGCCGTTGAGGAGGACTACCATTGATGTTGCGACAAGTTAGCAATCGCTATCTGCCTGGATGACAGAATAATTCGCTGTCAGAGAAACCCTATGCTGCTGTGATACCAGGGTAAATTAACGTTAAGCCAGAGTCCGTCTTTCTCTGGTTAAGCTAACGTGTTCTGCCTAGCTAGGATAACGTCAGCTAACAGTTAACAAACGAGCTAGCACTGACAAAACAAATGAAACCCTGAACGTTAACGTTAGAGGGCGTCTTAGCATTATTCACATTATACGTGAGTATTACTACTAATAACTAACTTATGGATATCTTACCTTAAAGAAAGACTCATTTCTTAAACGTTGGCTACCTCAACCGTTTGACCCCTGTATCTCCCGGCTTGCAGCTTAGCGCTATGGAGGCACAACCACAACAAACCGCTCGTACATAGCTTCATCCGCAGCGCCCAACCTGCTACCCTTCCGTAGACAATGACATTTGCTTTTACTGGTCGCTATGGTTTCTCAAACTACTATCCAATCCTGCGAAAGTTTACAGTTCTGAAGGCCACATCGGATTGGACAAGTGAGGTTTTCATGCTGGGTTTTTCTGGGTTTTTAGTTTTGATTTCTCTGCCTTTAACTCATAAGTTACTGTGGTCTTTATAAACGAAATATGATTGTATTTGAAAATGGAAGGCTTGATTAGATTGTTAAAAAACGAAATTGAAAAATACAAAATGAGATGAAATAGTGTAAATTCTGAATACCCACCCAGTAGGCTAGGCTTCTTGCAGGTAAAATTATATTACCAACATAATTGTTTGGAATTGTATTTCTTATCAACATAACTTTACTACTAAAAATAAATAATGAACAACAACAATCCTCTTAAAAGCAATTGCAGTACATATAATTTACCAATAGATGTCAGACTTGGCCTTTTAAAATGACAGCAGCCCAGGCATCACACACAAACCCACCATGTAGAACAGCACATATTTGCTCACACCACCACCACTACCATTACTACAACTACTACCACAACTTTTATTGAGCTAGGCAACAGCTGACAGCTATAAAACATGGACTGTGACCTCTTGCAACGATGCTTCTAATTTAGTGCAGCCTCAACAACAATAACAACGATAAAACAATAAATTAATAATGGTAAGCCTATAAAAACATCACATGTGGCTGGCTTTCATAATTTAGTTTTCAGTGACACTCAGCAAAAAACAAACAAACAAACAAACAAAAAGCTGTGAGAAGCTAAAGGTTAAAAAAGCATCCCCGTCTCATAGTTACACAGAGAGAGAAAGACACACACATTGAGAGAGAAAACACACTCGCCTGGCCTCAGCCTGTGGGAGTATTTGATAACACACTCTCTTCCCCCACTCAAAACAAAGCCACTGTCCGTTCCCAGGAGGGCCGTCCACTCAGACCAGGCCTGCTGTGTGGGTCGCGACTGCAGCTGGGTAAACCAGCCCCCAGTAGGTCTCGGCTGGCTATTGATTCTTCCCTGGGACTGAATGGGGCTGAATGGGGCTCTGATTCATTTAGATGTTTGTCATTAGTCGCTTAAGCTGCTCAGAGAGCCAGACTTGACAAGTGGGGTGGGAGCTGAGGGGCAGTGGTAGTGGTGGTGCTCTCAGTGCTTAATCAAAGCAGGCTACTCAACTGCATGGCCACGGGGAGAAAATAAGGCGTCTTTGTGGTGTCTGTGTAGATGCAAGCAAGGAAAATCTATTTTGTCATCTCTAAATTTGTTACTTTGTGAATTTGTGAAAATATAAACAAATAAATCTGGTATAATACAATGCAAATGCAATATATATACAGGCTGGTAAACTGTAGTATATAGCTGTAATTTGAATAATGTATTAAAGTGGCAACATTTTAAATCAGGTAAATGTAAGTTGTTGATGGTCCCCATCATGGGTGCAGTTAGTGGTCTCTTTGCCTGGTTTGCTGTATGTGCACTAAGGAAAGTGAAGGGAAAGGGACATTTAACATCATATTTTATTTTAAAAGCACATTTATGCATCTTAATATATATGTATTAAACTTTAATAAACTTTTAATGAAGTGGCAAAATATATGTCCATGTTTACAGTCAGCTGTCTGCATGGTCACCCATTGAATGCATTTTTCCCTTCTTTTTTACCCCTTTAGGATGTGCAATGTCGGGGATATTTGATGTCATAGCAGCAGGGGTGGCCCTACGTGTTTTGATTCAGGTGAAACTTGTGTTTGTTGCTTATTTGATGTCAAACAGTCGCTGGCTGGATGAGCACAGACTGTGCCAGTAGCTCCAGGCATTCCCGAGGTTCTGACCTTTGATGAAGGTTTTAATAAGAAACAATACTCCTGTTTACTCTTTGGCCGCCATTACACGGAAGCCCATCTCCGAGCATCGCTTGGCATTTTCGCTTTGTTTTCTATAAAACACAAAGGTATGTGAGCGCGCAGATCGGCAGAGCGTTAGTGATTGGCATGCCAAGAACAACAGCGAGAGGAGGAAGGAAATGTCGATATTCTATCGATGGGACAGTTTCATAAACACATTTACCATATTGACTTTTGCTTATCTGGTAGTCTTACGTAATATCAACAGCCAAACCACGCAAGCCTCTTTGGCATGCTGTTCCTGTTTTGTGCACTGTTGCCCTCCTGTTGCATGTTGCACTGTTGCCCTCCTGTTGCATGTGTGTGTGTGTGTGTGTGTGTGTGTGTGTGTTTTCAGCCTAATACCTGAAGATGAATCGGCATTCAGTAGGATGACAGTGATTGGAGAGTGGGTTCGGTCACATGATCCCCCATTCAGTTTATACTACTTCAGAGCACCCTCATCGTGCAGTGAGCCCACAGGACTCCCTGTCTCACACACACTCACGCACACAGACATCCACACTCTCAAGCATTCTCGCTCTCTCTCTCTCACGCACACACACACTCACACTAGAACAGCTTGTCTTTCCATGTGTGGGTGTAAGGGGATAAGGGGGTGAGGGTCTCTAACCATCACATAACCGATGACTCGCCCGACATCTCGACTCAGAGCCTATTGTGTGTCTCTCTATGTCTTTTTCCAGGCATGTGTGCGGGCGGGAGGTTGAGATGAGATGTGGTTTGTGTGAGCTGTGGCGTGTGGGGGAGGCTGCTTGCTCGCTCGCTCGCTCCCTGCGCTGCGCGGCGCTGCTCTTCTCTGGCTGACTGGTTCACGCTGGCTCAGTCTGAACAAAAGCAGCTGAGGACCAAACGCGATGCTGCCGGAGCTGGAACTATCTAGTTCAGACCGGTAGCTGTTAGCCGCACAGCACAGCATAGCAGCCTATGAGGTCACACCCGGGGGAAGGGCTGGCGCTTTCTTTATGTAGCTTCAAGACACTCAATATACGGATGTAAGCTTGATTTTGTATCATTATAACATCTCTTTTATGAGGTATTATTTAGAGTTTGGTTGTTTTTTATGTCATTTTATGATTATTATGATTGTTCTTCGTGTCTCCTCAGTGTTAAAAAAGTGATGGGGAAGTACCTACCATTACTATTAACTGACAAGTTGCCACACATGCTTTCATATCACAATCAATAATTTAAAAATGTCCAGATCTATCCTAATACTACTATTAAGCTCAACAAAGGCTCATCTAAACATCACCATTACAACTAATCATCATAGTGTGAGGAAAAGGGAAGGCTAAAGGGTTTATGTGAGTTGTTTTTGTCATGATTTCATGGATGTAGGGCTCTTAGATTCCTGAATAGATCAGACCCCTTTGGAATGGCCTTGTGACACACCACTGTTCTAGAACATACTAGAGTTTGTGTATGTAGCCTAGGAAAGGGAAAATAGGTTTGACTTCATATGTAAGACCTCTTTTAGAAGTGAACATTTTAATTTTACTTTTGGTTGTTTTTAAATAATAACATTCTACTTAAATAAGTGTTGGGGAGGTACCTAGTATCACTAGTTACAACTGGCAAAGATGGCTATAGCCTATAGGTTTAGTGTCTATGATTTTTCATAGATGTGGGTCTCTTGGATTCCCCGAACAGAGCAGGCCAGTCTGAATAGCCTTGTGACACCACTTGTGTCCTGCCCTAGATCAAGCCAGGGTGGGTCCATGTGGTAAGAGAATTTGTGGACAAATTTGGCAACTTTTTTTTTAGAAAGCCTGATAAGTTGTACTCTCTCAGAATAAAAGCTACTTTGAATTCCTTTTTCTCTATTTGCAGTGCGCTGTTATAATCGTAGCCAGTCTTTCGATTGTCTACACAGTATCTTCTCAATCCCCTCACCTCCCCCCCCCCCCCCCACCGCACAAAGCATTTCATTTTACCCGTCAAAACAAACACATTTTCACATGTTTATAAAGTAAAAAACTGACCCCAGATGGCCTAGAGGATGGAGAGGACACAAATAACAAAAGAAAGGCCACGTAGACCACAATCTCGCTGATTAACTGGAGTCACCTAAAGACCTAGAAACCCCTGCCCTTCGCTGTGTCCTTTGCTTGCATGACCAAGCCATTTGGAAATCAGATATCAATAGTGGTGACGGCAGCGAGCCCACTGTAAAGATATGAGTGCTTCGGCGATGGGGCCGGGAGATAGGCTAGCAGCAGCTAATTGATATTTGTTGAGTAACAGAGGACACACACTGATTACGCCTGCACGCTGCACTGAAAGGCGGCTATTGTTGATGGCAACAAATCCAACAGTGAACCAATTAGACGGAAGCACTAAGACAGGCTTCCTGCCAGAGTCCGGCTAATTAAATCAGACCGGTCTGCTTCTCTTATGGCTGGGACCTGGCCAGTGGTCCTAGAGACCCGTCGGGAAGACAGGGGCCGGATTTATCCACCATGCTCAGCAGGAAGAGCCAGCCAAGTTCACTGAAAGATTTTTGGACACTTGAGTGTGTTTTTTTTTTTCTTCTTTTTTCTTCGTTGGCCTGAAAATCGAAATTTTCTATTTCCATCTGAAAGGACATATGCAATACGGGGGGAGAGAGACAGAGAGACCCCTGGCTGATTGCAATAGGCCCGAGGAACAACCAGTGTCTCGGAGAATGATTATGGAAAATGTGGGCTTAGGATGGAAACTATTTCCCCCCTTGTAATAAGGCACACAGGCCCTCCGTGGCAATAGCATGACACCACGGCTGGAGTGTGGAGGGAAAGTCTGCTGTTGGTTGATGGACAGCCAGGCCCATAATCCGGTTCCTCATTCTTAGTGGTGGGGTGATGTCTTGACCCCTCCTTCCACCCCTAGTCGTGCCCGCCTCTCTGTTCTGTTCTGTGAGTCATCACACACATGCGGTCATTCCATCCAGGAGGAGGCCATATGTATGTGTGTGTGTGTGTGTGTGGGTGGGTGGGTGTATGTGTGTGGGTGTATGTGTGTGTTTGAGTTATATAAGCTGTATGATCCACTCTCATGAGAAGTCAACCCCCACAGGCTACAAGTTCGGACGAAGTGAGTCGGGGTTTGACTCAGAGATAAGTTGGAGGGGATCCTATTATGTGGTCATGTAGACTGCACTCACATCCTGTCTGACTCACACACTCTCTGGTGCTCTTTCTCACACACTGAACTCCTCAGATGAGTGCGAGCATGTGTGTGTGTGTGTGTGCTCTATTTTAGGGCAACCATTTTGCCAAGTCATGCTCTCACTCTGCTGGCGCCCATGACACGTCCTAAGTTCAAACAAACGCACCACTAGCCCTCAACATGTCTGCTGCTGAATGATCCACAACTTCCCTGAAGCTGAAGTGCTGTGACTCGCCCGAAGCCTGTGCGTCTCTCGGAGGGGCGCCTCCACCCGTGCTGTAACTCGCCTAAAGCCTGTGCGTGTCTCGGAGGGGCGCCTCCACCCGTGTGAACTTGGCCTTCTCCACATCTCTTCTCAAGTTGGCTTGGAAAACTGGCAACAGTCCACAGCAATTAGACATTAATCCTTGTTTTGTTGCCACCAGGCTTAGAGGCATAAGATACCCAACCTGCAAATCACGCGAGTGCTAGTCTGTGTTTTGAACAGAAACCTCTCTGCTCTTGCTGTGCGCCACCCCAACCCCCTCACTCCCCATCCTGGATCAACAATCTACTCTGACTTCTGAAAGATATAAATCAATCAGCGTAGTTGAATGGAGTCAACAGATAACAACATTAACAGGAATTAAAAGTTTAGGGATCATGGAATAATACAATATATGATAATAAAGATGTCAACAGACAGCAAGATAATGCAGGGCAGTAATTCTTCTCTGAAAAAAATACTCAATAACAGATTTGATAGTCTAGCAGGCATAGGGAAGTGGATGACATGAAAAAGCGAAAGTAACATTAAACGGTAACCAAAAGTATGCAGTTTGTAGATGCCATATCATGCTTTAGGATGCAAATGCAGCGCAAAACAACAGGCACGATTCAGTATTCAGAGTCAAAGTTCAGTAATATGCAGGTTATTCAAGAGTCAAGAGCTTTTGTGAAATTGTAGGGCATACTTATGCTCAAAGGACATTTCATACTCTCATTAAGATGTTATTTTGGATATTTCAAGTGACCTTCAAATATGTAGGCAACATTCTGTTATGTAATTGTATATTCCTGTAACACAGACTTCAGTGACTGGCAAAACTGGCTTTGGGCAGTAACATCCAGACTTACTGAGAGTCTCATTATCTCTGTAACACTGAAGGTTGAACTACTTTGATGTTTGGGAAATACCCGTGATGGTTAGTGGTTTGACTCAACCTGGATTTTCACAAAATGGAAATGGGCAACACCTCTTAGAATTCCCCCTTGGAGACTAGTCTCTCTCTCTCTCTCTCTCTCTCTCCCTCTCCCTCTATCTCTCTCTTTCTCTCTCCGTCTCTGCCTCTCTCCCTCTCTCTCTCTCTCACACACACACACTTGCGTTATTCTTGCGTTAGAGAAGGACATAAGGTTAAGGAGCATCTGTGTTAGCCCAGGCCTGGGGTTGGGGTTTTCATGCTGAGATTGAGGGGGAAGGGGCAATTGTTGTGTCAACACTGAGAGGAATCGTGCGGCTTGAGCTCGAGCGGCCTCTGGTCGCCTGCCAGCTTTGGCTCTGCGCCAGCAACAACAGCAGAGCCGCACTGGATGTCTTCTGCCGATCGGCAGGGCGATAGTTTAGAACAAAACTTTGCAA
>NC_063200.1:15629390-15704390 GCF_017589495.1 Alosa alosa
GCACCTAACCCCTCACTGCTCCCCGAGCGCCGCTGTAGCAGGCAGCTCACTGCTCCAGGTTAGTGTGTGCTTCAACTCACTGTGTTGTGTGCTGTGTGTGTTTCACTAATTCACGGATTGGGATAAATTCAGAGACCAAATTTCCCTCACGGAATCAAAAGAGTATATATACTTATACATCAGATAATGTGGCTCTCTGTTGATGACATCTGTATGTTTTTTGCCTTTTTTTCAGGTATGATAGTGCAGACCCTGTCAGGAAGCAAGTGGAAGAGAGATGGGGTGACAGACACAATATCTTGCAGGGTAACCACATAACCAGCTCCATGTGTTCCAACTGGATGATTAAAGCTCTCAAGAAAAAAACTGATGATTCTCAAGAGAAAGGGTGTGTGTGAGCAACCTCCACTTTACTCATCTTGCACTGGATCATCTTCCTGAATCTCAATATTCTTATCACAACAAATCTGGGGAAATTACCAAGTCAGAACCAGTCAGAGGCTACAGTCATTGTTTTGCACTTTTATGATCACCAAAAGTATTGGTTTTACCAAAAATATTTGGCAGTATTTCCAAACTACAAAAATAAACACCTAAAGTATTTCGTTTTGATACAAAATACAAAGCCATTTTCTTCAACCCAATAAAATACAAATGCCAAAATAATATTTTGTATTTGAAATATGTATCTTAAATACATGTATCACAAATACTGCCCAACCCTGATCACACATGTTTGTGCAAAATTCAGAGTTGAATTGAGAATGACTCCTAAATTCCAATTCAATTCTTAAATTTGAATTGAAATTGAATTGAGGTCAAAAACAGGATGTAGAATTACAATTTGAATTTGAAATATAGCTGCAAGCAGCAATGTGGGGGCCAAGCAGTGCGCTATAGCAGGAATGGCGTTGCCATGGCATGAGCAAGCACTCACAGCAAGTTTGATTGCAATTGGATAAAGAATGGCTGAGAAATAAGCTCATTTACTTTGTTATAGTGCCCCTAGAGGCGAAAATAACACCAATGTCCTTGTGCGTTCTCACAATCAGCTACCATGTCCCTGGACTTCATACACCAAAGAGTTGCTGAGATGTGAGCTCAATTTGTTTATTACAGCACCCCTAGAGGCCAAATGAGACCACTTTACTTGCATGTCCTCACAATGTCTCTGTATTAAGTTTGGACTTCATACATCAAAGCGTTGGATACACTTCCTGTATTGCAGCGCCCCCTATAGAGACCAAATGATTCCAATTTCCTAGTGCGTCATCATAATCATGTAACAGGTCCTTATACCAAGTTTGGACTTTGTACACCAAAGCGTTGCCGAGATACAAGCTCACTTCCTGTATTACAGCGCCCCCTATAGAGGCCACATGATGCCAATTTCCTAGTGCGTCCTCACAATCAGATACCAAGTCCCTGTACCAAGTTTGGACTTCATACATTAAAAGCATAGCCGAGGATGTTAGCCCACTTCCTGTTTGGTGGTTTCATCGCCATATTTGATTGGCTGTCACGGGCAAACAAAAATGAAATTAAAAGATCTGACAAGTATCGTTTGTGCGGCTCGGTCTGAAGATCATCTCCGACAAGTTCTGTGAAAATCGGATGAAATTTGTAACCGCTGAATATGGCGGAGGTCCAATATGGCCGAAAGTGATAGGATAGGGGTCGGTGAACTCTGTCTGGTCAAAGGATTCAGACCTCAATTGTGAAAATCAGACAAAAGAGTCAAGGATCACGCGCATGAACGCATGTCCAGCATTTAACTGGTGGTGGCGCTAGAGTGTTCAATGTATATGCATATAAATTGCTGTGAGTGATTGGGACAGTGTCCTGACTAATGGTATCGAGTTTTGTTATGTTAACTCAAAGTGCCACAGAGATGTTAGTCCACTTCCTGTTTGGCGCTTCATCGCCATATTTGATTGGCTGTCACGGGCAAACAAAAATGAAATTGAAAAATCTGACAAGTATCGTTTGTGCGGCTCGAGCAGAAGATCATCTCCGCCAAGTTCCGTGAAAATCGTGTTTGTGAACGCTGAAACTTTTCGTAGAGTTTGGACTAAATCCAATATGGCGGGGGTCCAATATGGCAAAAAGTGACGTAATAGGGGTCATTGAACTTAGGTCGGTCCAGGGATTCCAACGGTGCCTGATATGTGAAAATCGGACACACCGTTCAATGGTCACATGCGTGAATGCAATCCAGGTTCGACCCATTGGTGGCGCTAGAGTGTTGGGCATAGAGTTCTGTAAATTGGTGAAAGTGATCATGGGACAGTGCTGAATCAGTGTGCCGAATTTCATAACTTTAGACCCAGCGGTTCAATTTTCGGCCAGATTTTGACCTGTTGGTGGCGCTAGACGGCTGGGTTTAGAGGTCCGTAAATGAGCGCGGAGTGGTCAGTGGAGTGTCCCTCAAACTTTCTGCCAAAAAATCTGCACTTTTAGTCAGGGCGTTTCTATGAGCTGCCATAGACTCCAATGGCAGAATAATAATAGGAAAAGCTAGTAACTCAATGGGGGCCTTCACAGCTTCGCCCCCAATTATATTTCCAAAGTAACTTTCCCAAAACTGAATGTATGTGAGATTCAACACATTCTTTCTGTTGTGTGACTGAAACTGCTTTGAATTGCCATGAATTTAATTCCACTTATTGTCATTTCAGCTTCCTGTGGGGCCAATACAATTCAAATTCCAATTCATGAATTGAGTGGAGACCCATTCTAAAATTCGGAACAAGCACAAGCCTGCAATCAATGCACTTGACATAATCAAGGGAATGCCAAAGACGCTGTAACCCTAAATGCATTTGGAGTTAGAGTTAAGGCCTATTCACACCAAGAACGATACTAGACTATAAATAGATATCGTTCTCGTTAATATGAATGACGACGTTCATACATAAACTATAACGATAATGACATGAAGAACGATATCGTTGGGGATCACTTTCAGAGCGATTTTCAGAACGATAAAAAGCTAATAGCCAATCAGAACCCATATCATTTTAACCGTCACATTCATTAACACAAGGAGAGACTTTGTTTATCGTTGTTCAGTGTGAACGCTTTTATCGTTATGGTTATAGTTATCGTTATCGTTCTTGGTGTGAATAGGCCTTAAGAGCGACGCTAGTCTGGTGAAGTAGGAGGCCTTGAAGGAAGCCAAAAGAGAGCCTTCCTTCCTTCCTTCATGAGAGGAGTGTGAGCAGGGCTGAGCGATGTTAGTCTGGTGAAGTTGGGAGCAGGGCCTTGTGAAGCGGAGAGCGAAGAGCATGAGTGACGGCTTCAAACGGGTATTTGGAGGTATTGGGCCCAGGGGTCCCTCGAGGTTTTCACAGGGGGTTTCACTGGAGCGCAGACACATAATATTGATCCTTTAAAGTAGTTGCCTCTCCGCACAGCCTAGACAGAGAGAGAATGAGACACAGAGAAAGAGAGAGAGAGAATAAGAGAGAGAGAGAGAGCGATTGAAGTTATGCAGTGCTCACAGCTCACTTTGAGGGAGGCCCAGGGGAAGCCAGGCAGTATTGACTGCCTTACGTGTGTGTGTGTGTGTGTGTGTTTGTGCATGTGTACGTGTGTGTGTGTGAGTGTGTGTGTGTGTGTAACACACACAGAGAGAGAGGGAACATTCAGTCCTCCTGAAAAATGAATTCTCTGAACCCCTGAAGGGTCGACTGAGCCTCCTCCCCTCCCCTCCCCCCACAGGTCTGCTAGTACTGGCCCAGGAGTCTGTCCCCATGGATCCACACCAGGCCTGGGCCTAATTTGGACCACAGGCAGGCCAGATCTGCACCAGTTATCTGCCATGCGGCATGCCTCTTTGAGCCCCGCAGGTGTTGTGCCGAGTTTCTATTTTTCACCAGAGCTGCAGAGAGTAAGTGTGTGTGTGTGTGTACCTTCACCACAGCTCAGAGTGTGTGTGTGTGTGTGTGTGTGTGTGTGTGTGTGTGTGTGTGTGTGTTTGTGTGTGTATGTACCTATGGACCTTCATCAGAACTCATGGAGTGTGTGTGTGCGTACCTTCATCAGAGCTCAGAGTAAGTGTATGTGTGTGTGTATGTGTGTTTGTGTCTGTGTGTGTGTGTAGCCTCATCAGATACATGGAGTGTATGTGTGTGTTTATGTGCTCATGGAGTGTGTGTGTGTGTATATGTACCTTCATCAGAGCTCATGGAGTGTGTGTGTGTGTGTGTACCTTCATCAGAGCTCAGAGGTTGTCCACGTCAGCATCAGCGCAGTGACAGCCCGCAGCTGCAGTGGCGTTCCCGTATGAACCCCAGCGGAACGGCTCTCCTCAGGCTCCATCTGCCGAGCCCAGTCTCTTTCGTAACCTCCGGCCTGCGCCTCACCTCGCCTCACTGGAATCCTCGGAATGTCGTCTCTTTTCCCTCGTTTTCTACCGCTCTGTGAAAAACATTGCCTGTTCGAAAAGTGCGTCACGGCCCTGAGCTGAAATGTCGCACATTGGTGCGAAGGGGAAGGCTCTGGCTGGCCTCTTGGCCTTGCAGCGCAGGCTCTTAGACACCAGTGCAAATATTTGTGCCAATGACATCACTTTAACAAAGGGCTTAGACAATCAAAGGAAAGCGCAGCCCCAGTTTTGCGTAATCTTGTGTAGAAAAAGAAGGCTTACAGACAAAGCCTCGTCATATTTTTGGTCTGATAGGACACATGGTTTTATAATACACTTGCATATGTGTCTGTGTGTGAATACATGCTTGTGTGTGTGTGTGCATGTGTGCACATTTGTACAATATCCTCCTGACTACCAGCAGTTCAATTTTGTCCTCTCTAGAGAACCTTTATAAACCGGAATATCTCCCACACCATACATTCTACTGAGCTAATTCCTTTTGTTCTCTAAAGAGGACATTTAGGGCTTTTAAATGGTATCACATGTATAGGGGTGGGTATTTGGGAACTTCCTCTTCCTCTTCAAAGAAAATGGTGGCCATCACCACAAGGACATTTTATGGAAAGAAGAAAAGTAAGTGCTTAATCAAGTTAGTTGAGCATTTAACATTTAAAATGTTGTTGTTGTTGTTTTTTCTACGAATCTCTTAAAAACACTTAAAATAATTTTCTGAAGTAATGTAACAATGTTTTACCATCATAGGAGAGTGTTAAACAATTGTCCTCCGCAGTGGACATTTGTAGTTACTACCTCCATTTTGTTCTCTATTTTACTTATTACATGATTCAGTTTTATGTGTACGGTGTTATGAAGTCCATTGTAATGGACACTTGATATTTCTTAAATAAAAAATTTAAATAAAAAAAAAAAAGTTTTCAGTATGCTCATTGTCTTCCAAACTATTGGGAAGTTAAGAAAAAAAGAATTTGGAGATATTTTTTTTCTTGGTAGTCAGGAATATGTGCTGGGTGTGTGCTTGTGTGTGTGTGTGTGTGTTCATGTGAATGTGTACATGCTTCTTTGTGTGTGTGTGTGTGTGTGTGTGTGTGTGTGTGTGCAGGGCCGGATTATCCATAAGGGCCAGTGGGCCTGTGCCCAGGGGCACCAACCATGGGAGGGCACCACATGACACATGCTTTAAAATATTTTTTTATAAATTGTTATATTATTCACTTGAAATTGTTGAAAGACCATACATTATTTGTTTTGTTAACATGATAAATGATAAATAAATCAAAATTATGCTACATGATCACTATCACTCCCCCTCCCCAATCTGTCATAGTTGAGCTGGTCCACAAGTACCTGTACTTGCAAATGTATCGTCTTTTAATAGCTACAGAAAATTCATTCAAAATGAACCAACATCAATTGAGTGGTTGTGCTAAAAGAAAGTTAAAGAAAAACAAGGATTCTAGATGTTTAGCCACGATTCAAAATGTTGCAGGGATAGAACGTTTTTTTTGTGAGAACATCAGAAGGAATTGCGGTCACTAGCAGCGCTGCTGATGAAGCTGAAGCTGAAGCTAACCGTGGAGACGGTTACGCTAGCGGGGGAGATGGTACCACGAGCGCTAGCGGTGGGTGTTGCGCTCAGAATATTCCTAACCCTGCCTGTAACAAATGCTGAAGGCGAGAGGTCGTTCTCCCGACTGAAACGAGTGAAGAATGAGCTCAGGACGACAATGACACAAAAGCGTTTGACTGCACTCTCCCTGCTTGCCACTGAATCGGAGTTGGTCAAAGAAATGGACTTTGGGGATGTAGTCCACACCTTTGCTTACGCAAAATCAAGGAAGAAGCAGTTCTGCTAAAGTTCTGCCTTTGAGGTATAGTGCCCAGGGGCACCACATTGTCTTAATACGGGCCTGTGTGTGTGTGTGTGTGCGCGCGCATGTGTGCACATTTGTACAATATGTGCTGGGTGTCTGTGTGTGTGTGTGTGTGTGTGTGTGTGTGTGTGTGGATGTGTATGTTTATGTTCATGTGCATGTATACATGTGTGTGTGTGCATGTGTGCACATTTTTATAACATGTGCTGTGTATGTCTTTGTGTGTGTGTACAATATGTGTATCCATCTGCATGCGTTGTGTGTGTGCGTATGTGTGCGCATGTGAGCTGTGCATGCGTGTGTACATGGATGTGTGCTGTCCCTTGCATGACTGGCAGATGGGGGGGCGGTCACAGAAGGCGAATGAATGACCACTGTATGTTTGGTCCACTGCTCTCTGACGCACCACACTGCCTGCAGATTTCAATCAGCCCGGGGATCAGCCTTTCTATTGCTTTTCCCAGAACCAACTGCTACGCTAAAGCTCAGGCCGTGCCGGTAATCTGTTGCTCCCCTCGCTCCATGTTATTCAGACCCCCTTCCTGCAAAGGCCGCGGGATTACAGGGGCCACTCACAGTTGTTTGTGTGGCGCTGGGCTCTCGTCAGGCTGCCACATCTGAGCCACATCTGGGCCTGATCCGTCCGGGAGTGTTGGGAGAGACCCACCAACACTCCAGGCTCACATCTGTGATAACATTTGGATTGAGGCCTCAACGCTTTTGTAAGGCTTACTGGACACAGAGCATGTCGGTTTCCCGCCAATACATTTCTCTCCCGGCGAAGAGAATGTGGAGCTTGAAAAGGCCCGGGCCAGCTGCCACGGCGACCCTTTCATCTTCATCTTTCATCTCGAACAAGTATTTGCTCAAACTTTTGTTCAAACAGTCATACACATTCCTACACAGCACACAGAGAGCTTGTTTTGGGGTAATATGCCTCACGTTAAATCCTGATTCCTATGTTCCGTAAGCGGGATTGAGAGAGTGAGAGAGAAAGAGAAAGTGAGAGAGAAAGAGAGAGACAGAGAGGGACGGAGAGGTGGGGGAATGTCCGTTGGGGGGCTCTCTGTGACAACTCTGCCAGGGGAATGCAGGTCTGGGATTGCAAGCTGCGCTGGTGACGCATCAGGTTGGTGAGTAAGATGAATGCCTTGTTCCACGTGGACCCAAGAGCGCCGGCGCAGATCCATCATGCACGCTGGCAGGGACACAGCCTGGCACCCTTGCTGCAAAATGCCTGGCCGGCACAGGAGATTTTGCACCCAAGCGTCAAGCGAAGAAGAAGACGAGATAAAAAAAAAAATATATATATATGGCTGACTCACGGCAGTGGAGGAAAGGCCTCTGTGTGCGAGGGGTCACTACCCTGGTGACCCCAGCTAGAACACACACACACTCCCAACATGGCCTCTGGTAGTCAGGAGGTTTTTAAACACCAATAAAACTCAACTACTGAAGTCCACCATTTGGAGACATTACCGGTACCAGCCTCCATGGGAGGCCTGCAGTTGCATAGTGACTAAGTTCCTCCTGACACATTCTACCCAACATAAGGTGTCCACACTGCTGAGTCAGCTGTCCAGGCTTTACCGCTCATCTCACCTGTCCAGGCAAACCTCCCCCACTGCAACACCTGCCCACAGGTAAGCCCACCTGGATCAGCTTCCACATGATTAACCTGGAAGCTCTGGCTAAGCCAGAGCCGGACCAGCTGCTTCAGTACGGGCCAGTAGAGCTCTCTGCAGGGCTACTCACCTGTACTGGCCAATGGAGCTCTCTGCAGGGACACTCACCTGTACTGGCCAATGGAGCTCTCCCCAGATAGCAAACATACACTGGGACGGAACTGGGCCACACCTACCACAACGTCCGGCACGGATCTGCATAATGGACCTGATCCGGCGTCCAAACGCACATCGGTCTAAAATTGGTCTGGATCCGTTTGACGGATCTGGTACCAATAAGGGCTAAGACTGGCCCAGTTCCGTATGGTAGTCTGTGTTACTGACGTGTTCCAGATCTGTTTATCATATGCAATACGGGTCCGCTTTATTGTGTGTGGTACCGGACCCGTTTATCAGACATCAGCCGGCTTTATTTGACATGTGAAATGTGATTGGTAATTAGGGCTAATTATCCTGAAAAATCTGTTTGCTACACATTTGCTAACAGGTTCACCCAGGCTAAAGTTCGTAACGTTTTCCCAACAGCTCAACTGATAAACATAAGCTAGGCTACAAACACAAGGGGGGTAAAAAAAACTTTACACATAAGTGTCTTATTATTTTTTTTATTCAACAACCTGGCTGTAGAAGTGCAATCCCAGACAAAGTTTAAGTCGTGTTAATTCCACTGTTCCCATCGATATTCAGGCTGTCTTCCTCAATCATCTCCATGGTCAATCTGAAACAACAAAAATAAATATGAGCCATTTATTCCTTTTGAAAATAGGTTAAGTCACAATTACACTCGCGTTTTTTATCACCAGTGATCCTGTTGGTTAGCTGTTACCAAAATAGGCTAGTTATTGTGATGGCTGTTTTGCTCAAGCTAAGCTAGTAGCCTAGCCTATATTGCTGGAAAATAATAGTATAACCTTACAGTAAAGTTATCTATCGCCTCGTTTGCTTATTGTTGTCTCTGAATAAACCAACAGAGATAAAAGCAGAAAAGCAGAGCCTACCTTGAAAAGTTGGGCTGTCCTAGTCCAGGCTGGCAAATCATGTCAAAAGATTGATAGTGAGCAAACCAAAGATCCTTGATTAACGTTCCTGCTTGGACTTCTGTACGCGTGGCAAGAATATGGGGTTGTATCATAGCACTGTTTGATCTGACACAAACAACAATTGACTACTTTTACCACTGCTAGGTAATAATAAAAATAATGAAACGAGCATATGATCAATATTGAGCCAACTATATCTTCTTTTCCAGCCTTACTGTAGAAATGAAGTGGCCATGGGAACATAGTGCACCCCCCATGGTTTCTAAATTTGTGCCATTCCAATATACCTTTTTTTTTTTTTTTAGCAGCCAGTTGACAATGAAGTAGGGAAAGGTCAATTTAGCAGAATCAGCACCTTAATTAATATCATTACCACCTGGGTCTGCTGTGAAAAATGGTCCTTCGGCTCATTTCCTCATTATCACAGGTTTGGGGCCAAATCGGGGTGTTTTTGTATTTTAAACGCATCTCCTGACTTCCAGTTGAGTTGCGGAAATTGGACCTGGGACAAATCTGTAAACCGGTGATAAAACAGCATTGCTAGCAGAGCTGAAACCTGTATCAGGAGCAGACCTGGGCCACAGTCAGATACCGTATGTCCGCTACAGGCGGATCTAATGGCTTTTATGCGGATCCAGCCCAAAGGAAATTGCTATCTGGGTCTGCAGGGACACTCACTGTACTGGTTCTCTGCAGGGCTATGAGAGTCATGAACAACAACTATTTTGATCAATAGATGCTTTGCTTCATACTGGAAAAATCTGACTGAACCCAAAGTCATACGAAAATATTTTTTAATAAACTTTTAAATATTTAAGAAAATAATGCTAAAGCTGAGATTGTGAATTCTAAATATGTTTAAGTAACTGCAAGTAACTTCGGGTGAAAGGCTCTGCTAAAACCTTAAGCCTAAAACTTAGAGATGTGTACTTTCTAAAAGTAATTTATCTCATGTAAGGGTTGTGCAGGAGGACCCAAGTGCAAGACTCAACCAGGCAGACTTACAGACAAAACAGAATTTATTTTAAAACACGAACTTTACATTTAAAGAATTTCTTACTTACATACAGGGCTTTGACTAGACAAACAGAGAGACAGAGGACTGGACGAAACCAACGAGACAATAACAGGGAACAGGTGAGGAGGCAGAAATGGAGGGAAAACAAACAAGACAGGAAGCACAGACCAAATAAGGAGATGGGGCAGAGACAAAAACAGATGACAGGCAGGTAACACAAAGCACATGGGTAACAGGCAAAAACAAACACAGGACAAGGACGAAGGGACTGGTCATACAGACTATGACTCAGAGGGCTTGGGCAGGGAACAAACAGACAAAGACTGGACTGACTCGGGCAGGACGACAGACTCAGACACGACAGACTTAGACACAGGGACAGGGGAAGGGACAGGAACAAAGACAGTGACAGGAACAGTGACTGGGATGGTGACGGGGACAGTAACAGGGACGGTGACTGGAATAGTGACTAGAATGGTGACTGGGACAGAGACACAGACAGAGACAGAGACGGGCACGGTGACGGGAACAGAGACGGGCACGGTGACTGGCACAAAGACGGGGACAGGGACAGACCACTCAGGAGAGACAGGAACAGAGAAGGGCTCGGGCAGAGGCGGGACCGGAAAGTCAAAGGGAGGCGGATCCGGCTCGGGCAGAAGTGGGGCTGGACAGATAGGCAGAGGCTGGGCTGCCGGTGCGGCGTCGGGCGACTGGGCTGCAGGCGTGGCGTCGGGCGACTGGGCTGCGGGCACAGGAGCGGACTTAGCTGCGGGCACAGGAGTGGACTCGGCTGCGGGCACAGGAGCGGACTCGGCTGCGGGCACAGGAGAGGGCGCCTCTGGGCTGGGCACAGGAGAGGGCGCCTCTGGGCTGGGCAAAGCCTGAGGGACCTGGATGAGTTCTGGGGGGAACTGGAACTCCTCAGGCTGGGGTTCTGGACCTGAAGCAGCCGGCTGAAGGTGCAGCACGCCCACCCTAAGCCCCTGGCAATGAGCTGGAGGGGCAGGGTCAGGCGGGAGACTAGCAGCCTCAAAAACTGGATTACTGGAGGGAACAAGGAGGGACTCAAGGCTCTTACCCAGACCTGAGAGCTGGTCGGCCAGGGTAGCCATTCCTGGAACCTTCTGTAGCCAAGGCCTTGAGGAAATAGTCCTTTCCATCAAAGAAGAAATGGCATGCCGGCGCTCCAAGTCAGTGGACTTCACTAGCTCTGAGTTGAGCCTGCTGAGGGCGTACTCCACTTGATTTAGCTCCTCCATTGGGAAAACCGAGTCGGGTCCATTTGTGGTCGGATCGTACTGTCAGGGTTGTGCAGGAGGACCCAAGTGCAAGACTCAACCAGGCAGACTTACAGACAAAACAGAATTTATTTTAAAACACGAAATTTCTTACTTACATACAGGACTTTGACTAGACAAACAGAGAGACAGAGGACTGGACGAAACCAACGAGACAATAACAGGGAACAGGTGAGGAGGCAGAAATGGAGGGGAAACAAACAAGACAGGAAGCACAAACCAAATAAGGAGATGGGGCGGAGACAAAGACAGATGACAGGCAGGTAACACAAAGCACATGGGGAACAGGCAAAAACAAACACAGGACAATACACAAAATGGCACCAGGGTGGCACAAACTCCAACAGTCCGGGCCAGATCCTGACACTATAATGATAATAATAATAATAAGATGATGATATAATCTTATTGTTGATGTTATATGATGATGATATAATGTTATAAAGCAAGGATCCATTGTTACCTATGATATATTAAACACATGGGTCACTGCATGACCAGCAGCCTGCTTGGCCCGCAAAGCCAGAACAAAAGGCCTCAGAGACGACATCACCAACAACAGGTGTTACATCATCACCCTGATCTCTGACCCGACCTTTTCATTCAGAGGCAGCGACCCCAGGGGAGGCTGGGCCACGTCGCAGGGTCGCACGAAGATGCAATGTCACAGGGCGAGGTTAAGCCATGTTTGGGAAGCCAAGCAGGGCTGGTGCAGGGGTGGGGTGGGTGGATGGGTGAGTGTGTGTGTGTGTGGTGGTGGATGTGTCTGCGGGCCACGTCATGTTACTGTTCTCTCCTCTCATTCTCGCACGGACACTCTCAGGCGGGAGAGCCACAGGAACACAACCGGCTGAGGATCGCTTTAGCATGCTGCTCAAATGCTGAGCGCTTCACTTGGCTCCGCGCCAGACTTCTGAACATGACCTGCTTCTCCCACCTAAATGTAATTTTGGATCTGTTTTTTTCAACTCTCTAGCCTAGAAAGCATAAGAAACCATAAAGACAACCAGAATCACACACACTTAGAATCAATAAACAATTGGGTCAATGATGTTTAGAATGCAACTTTAGATGCAACCAGTGTTCAGTGCCCGATGTGAGGATCCGTTTATAAAGCCTATGTGGCTGTGGTCTACCACTTCCCTGCTGAAAAAAAACACCAGCTAGTTGACCAGCTAGACCAGCAAAACTCTTGCGAAAACATACATTCAGTTGGTTTATCCAGCTTACGATGGTAATTCAGCTGGTTTTGCTTGTTGTACCACCTCAAGCTGGTCATTTTAGCTGGTGTTGCTGGTCTTGCATTGCTGGTTGAACTGGTCATGGCAGCTTATGTTAGTAATTCTAGCAAACCAGCATGACGATCTTACACCAACAATGTCAAGCTTGGCAGGCTGGTGACCAGCATGACCATCTTACACCAGCTTCCCACATGACAGGCTGGTCACACCAGCATGACCAGCTTCCTCAGATGGTCACGCCAGCATGTCCACCTGGTGGCCCAACCAGCTACACCAGCAAAGACCAGCGAGAACTGGAAGAAAACCAGCAAAGACCAGCTAAAACCTGCTTAAACCAGCTACCAGCATAAGCTGTTTTTTAGCTGTTTTTTTTTTTCAGCAGGGTTTTCAGGACACTGTGACATCTGACCCGGGAACAGGCACTACAGGGGAATGTGAGGCACCAGAAGTGTGGTAATCAATATGAGCAGAGCAGTCACTGTAGTGTGGCGCACACAGAAATGGGACAACGCTGGCTACCAGTGGTGTGGGTCACATGGAAGGTCACAGGATTGGAAACGTATCGGCATTCACATATAGATATGTAACTGTGTGTGTGTTTGTGTGTGTGTGTGTGTGTAAAGTACATAAATACTTAAGTGTGTGTGTGTGTGTGTGTGTGTGTGTGTGTGTTGTAAACACAGTCTGTATGTAAGGTTAATGGAAGACCTGGCTAGTTTCATGGTGCGTATATTTGTAGTATTTTAGAATACCTTTATGATGATTGCAATTCTATTATAAGGGATTAGTGAGATTTTTTTCACTCAGGCTGTGTGTGTGTGTGTGTGTGTGTGTGTGTGTGTGTGTGTGTGTCTGTTTGTGTGCATGTCACCTTTTGACCCCACTAGGATATAAATGTGGAAAAAGGTTCATGTTGTACTACACGTACCACACCTGATGCACTTTCAATTTCCCTGCGATCTCAACTCTAATCTGTTGCCTTTGACTATAACCATCCACCGTAAAAGTGACCTGACAGATGAAAGAGCATTAGAGTTGTTATTGGTGGTGGAGCTGGAGTAGTCTATAATCTAATATCTCCATTTGATAGGTTTCCTGAGCAGGGTACAGGCCACGCTAGCCCCAACAAGTGTCCCTGCGCAAGTGATTAGGATAGATATGACGCGGAAGATTTGCAAGGATAACTAGGCGGCTTCTTGCATGCTTGTTTGTTCCAGCAAAGATCAGCAGTTAAGTATGTCCTTCAAGGTAGATCCGTCTCGGAGGGCCCACGCAGTGTAAGAGGGGGGGTCGGGGGGTGTGCGGCAGTAACCTATACGCTATGCGGTTACATGACAGCGGTTAGCATGACAACAAAGGTATGCCACTATGTGAAATGCTGCAGTCTGATAGCTGCGCAAATCAATTTATAGCTAGCGGACGTCATTGCAACATGCTGAAAACATTACTGCATTAGCCTTGTGATGCAACTCGGACTAACTTGTGCGAGACGGTCCGAGAAAATTCATAATCAGCCGTAACTGTGAACTCGTGAACTTTTCTGCACACGTTGCTCTGCCAAATGCAATATGCAGGCACTCCTTTGCATTGCGTGCGGGTACCGTTCCTCCTCCTAGTTGGTTTCCATGGACGACAGAACCACAGGCTGTCAGCGGTCTTTTTTATGATGATTCATCTTCAGTTTACCGAGTGCTGAAACAGATCCCTGGCCTACAGCAGGCTGACGTTTGCTCCTCTGTCTGGTCTATGCCTGGTATTTGTTTAGTCTGCGAGGTATGTGCTCGACTGGCCTGAACAGAGGGGCTCTCTGGTGGGGTGGGAGAGGGTGTCGGTGGGGTGGTGAGGGTGAGGGGAGGGGGCACTAGAAATTCCTCTGGCCACATGGTGCTACTGCACATATGGTGACGGTGCACAAATTAGCCCGAGCAACACCGCGACAATCCATCAAGCCCAAAGGTCGTAGGCTGTCTGACTGTTGATGGCGTGTTCGAGATCCAGGTGACAAAAACAACCTCACTGTCAAGGCAGTCAATTTCGAATCAAATAACAAATATCAAATGCACTTTAGTTCAAATGGGTGAAATGTTTTCCAGACTTAAAGTACATTTCTAGAGCTCATTCCACAGACTGGTTCTGCGTGATAATTGTGCTCTATGATGTCTTAAGCCCCCACCATTGACTTCAAGGCAGCGCTGCGACCGTCGACTTCAAGCCACCTAACCCTAACCTTAACCCTAACCCTTGCCTAACCCAGCTGTTTTAATTAATTTATTTGACTTTTAGATGGGATTAGTGGGGCGGGGACAACTGGCCAGTGCATAATGGTCCAAACAACCACTCACCAAAACAAATTTTAATTCTAATTTCCTAACCCTTGCCTAACCCTAGTGCCTTCCATGCAGTGCTGCCTGGAAGACGACGTCGGGGGCTTAAAACACCAAAAGGCGATAATTGTTCCCTGTCAGATGTGTATGGAGTGCCGTGGCTCATTCTTCCCACAGATGCTTGTTGTCCCAGATCTACGGAGGATTGAAAATGGCCCAGAGAGTTGAACAAAACAGCCAAGATATCTGACACCGTGCAACTGCCATTCAACAGACGACATAGCTGTACACGAGTCCTCTAAACAGTCAGTGAGCCACACTAGAGTGAGAGAAGGAAAAGCACAGAACACACTAACACACACACATACACTCACACACACATACACACACACACACACACACACACACACAGTCAGTGACCCTCGTTATTGTGAAAGAAGGAAAAGCACAGTGTGTTCGGTCTCCCTTTTAGAGGAATTCCATCAACACTGTACAGGCCACATTATCTTGCTTAGAGTAGTCACCTGACTTCCAAGCACAAAACGCACACACACACACACACACACACAGAAAAACACACACACACACACACACACACACACACACACACACACACACACAGAAAACACACACTGACACACACACATAATTTGCAAAATGGAGGGCGTATGGAGAGACATTTATAAATATTCCCATTCAACTGGCGTCAATGGCGGCGGCGGGAACCAGACAGAACTGGTTGAGTCAGTGTGTGTGTGTGTGTGTGTGTGTGTGTGTGGTCTGTCTTGTCTTGTCTGTCTGTCTGTCTGTTGCAGAAGCCCTTTGGAGGCGGGAGAGGAGAGGACAGGAGGCGTGTGATCAGACAGTAGAGCCGTTCACAGCCCGGGGCCTAATCTGCCTTGATAAAATATTTCAGCCCTCCCAAGTATCTGTGTCAAGAAGTCCGCAGGCCTATTGGTTTGCCTGCCGGCCCGCCGCCTGCACCCACACAGCCGGACCAAACCGGTTCTTGTTTATCGTTGGCACGGCACTGGCCATTTTATCAACAAAAGGAAGGGAGGGCACCCAAGTATACTAGCAGAACTACACTCACTTCTATGACCTGACTGTGTGTGTGTGTGTGTGTGTGTGTGTGTGTGTGTGTGTGTGTGTGTGTGTGTGTGCGTCTGTGTGACTGTGTGTCTGTGTGTATGAGTGTCTTTGTGTCTGTGTGTGTGTGCGTCTGTGTGACTGTGTGTCTGTGTGTATGTGGTCAAGAATTGTGTTCTTAGGAAACACTGTGTACTGGACTGACTTTACTTACAAGTGCTATTAATCGCTCTCTGTGCATGGAGAACATTCCACTATACTTACAATCAACAACTTACTGTAAAGTCAGTTAAGGGCAGTCATAAAGGCCAACACCCAGTTAAGGTTACATGTAAACACTTACCGTATCCCCCCCAAACAAAAAATGAAAATGAAAAAACACACACATGCCCCCACCCACCATACAAACACACACACAAACACATACACACACACTTGCGCATACGCAAACAAACAACTCACACAAACACATACACTGTCATATATGCACATACGCACACACACACACACACGTCACACAATCGCCAAAACAAACTCACAAAAACACATACATATATATGCACATACTCGCATACACATACACACACACACACACACACACACACACACACACACACACACACACACACACACACACACACACATTCACTCACTCCCACACACACAAACACACACACACATGCACACACATACGCAGATACACACCACACACCAAACAAACATGCAGACACACATACTCAGTACTCACTCAGACTCAAACATACACACACACACAATGGCTACTCAAACTACAGTGCCTGATAAATAGAATGAAAAATAATCATGTGCGCATATGTAACAGTCCCAGTGGAAGGGGGTGTGTCGGGGCTGCACGTTGACCACTGGCTAAACTGACTCAGCTGAAATCGAACTCTGGTGTCGGGTATCAGCCGCCAACATCTCTGTCGCCCTACGGCAACACTGTGAGTGGAGTCTCAGAGAGAGAGAGAGAGAGAGAGAGAGAGAGAGAGGGAGGGAGGGAGAGAGAGAGAGAGAGGGAGGGAGGGAGAGGGAGAGGGAGAGAGAAGTGGAGAACAGACAGATTTGTTCTCGGCTGTGGTGTCTGTGTGTGTGTGTGGGGGTATTTGGAGTCCTACTACCATCTTTAGAGCGGCGTCAGGATTGCATAAGGCTGATGAGTAAAAATAACAGTACAGCGCGGCGGGAAATGCAAGCCAGGGAGGGAGAAGTGAGATGGATCTGTTCCCGCACTGCAGCGGAACAGCCTGTTCCCTTTCCTCCAGCCCAGCTCTGGCCGCCTCAGCCCAGCCTGACCCACTGCTCATCACAAGTGCCCAGACGGACACTGAGCAGCTGCAACCAGTGTGTGTGTGTGCGCGCGCGTGTGTGTCTGTGTCTGTTTGTCTGTGTGTGTGTGTATGTGTGTGTGCACACGTGCGTGTCTGTGCACATCTGTGAGTGCATATGTGTTTAGGGTCATGCATTTGCAGCTATGCATGTGCATACTGTATGTGTGTGTGTGTGTGTGTGTGTGTATGTATTGTCTCTGTCTCTTTGCTCTTATTTGTGTTTGTATGTGCTAGTGTATATGTGTGTGTGTGTGTGTGTGTGTGTGTGTGTGTGTGTGTGTGTGTGTGTGTGTGTGTGTGTGTGTGTGTGTGTGTGCTTTTTGCATTTGTACCTGTGCACCTGTGTATATGCATACTGTATGTGTGGTCTATGTGCATATGCATTTGCATCTGTCCTCATCCGGGTGTTTGAGGTTGTTAGGGTTTATATCACCATGCGATAACCTTCAACACATGTTTTCACATGATCTGTGTTTGTCAGATTATTATTTTTGAACCAACTTATTTTTAGAAGTTGGGTGTCCAAAGCAACACCAGATAGCGGGCCGATAAGGCCCACTTGACCTTTTGCACGGTCAGAACCGGAATATGGAGGTGCTCGTAGTGGGGAGGGGGTAGTGTGTGTGTGTGGGGGGGTCTTTCCACTTCAGGTTTGCTCCGTCATTTAATGCCGCGGAGACATGGAGAGGATCTAAAAACAGACCACTGAATAACCATATCAACACACACACACACACACACACACACACACACACACACACACACACACACACAAAACACACACGTCCCAGTCTAGGGGTTAAGTATAAATTCAATGGGGGAAGGGGAAGTATACATTTTTGTACAAAAATATAACAATAAGAAAAATATGGATGAACGTAAAACAAGGCTGCCCAAACGAAAGGCCTCAAAAGTAGGCCCAGGTAATCCCCAGCCTTTTCCTCGACTCTCACTCGGGGAATAGGCTGGAGCGACAGCGATGGCCAAAAACCAGAGCGCTGCGGCTTGGCGCTAAGCTGCCGGATTGTAGCTATGGGCGTAGTAGCGGCCAACCCAAAATCCAAGAACTCCCCCAAAACCAAGAGACCTCCCGATTGACGTGAGCCGGCACCTTTTATAGTGCCGGCCCAACAATTAAGTCCCCTGCTGGACTGTCTGAAATTAACAAAACACAAGACACAGAGAGAAATAAGCAGACACAGAAAGAAACACACACAGGGACGTAACATACACACACAGACAGACGGACACACACACACACACACACACACACACACACACACACACACACATATTCACACACACACTCAGATTGAATGAACATCACTTCCAATTAAACCTCCTTAAGACTGAACTGCTGGTCTTCCCAGCCAAACAAAAACTATACACCACAACAACAGTGAAAATGATTCCTTAACTGTTTCTCCTGCCAAGGTTGTGAGAAACTTGGGTGTGATAACTGATGATCAGCTGACCTCCATCATTACCTGTCTACAGGGTCATGCTGCTTCACATTATTCAATGTAGGAAAAATCAGGCCACACCGAACTCAACACGCCACCCAGCTCTTGGATCAGATCAGGTTGATGGATCTCTCTCTCTCTTACACACACACACACACTCTTACACACACACACACACACACACACACACACACACGCCACCCAGCTCTTGGACCAGATCAGGTTGATGGATCTCTTTCTCTCTCTCTCTCTCTCTCTCTTTCTCTCTCTTACACAAACACACACACACACACGCTCTTGGACCAGATCAGGGTATCTCTCAGGTTGTCTACTGTAAGGCGGGGATCACATTGGCCAGCGGCAAGCGGCAGCGCAAAGCGTAACGCAACACTCAGACCATAATAAGTTCTATCTTGTTACACGTTTACACTTTTGTTCCCTCTACCACCCATCATCTCCATCAGCTACACTTTGACCAGTACTTCAACTTCAACACACACACACACACACACACACACACACACACACACACACACACACACTTTGACCAGTACTTCAACTTCTGCACTCTCATCCTCTGGTAGCAATATTTAAAGGAATAAAGGAACTTTGAGTCCCTTTTCTGGTTTGTTTTGGATGAACTAGAGTGGTGGACACCGAAATTTTGACGATTGGTCCTGTCTCGACTTTCCTGACTCGTTTTGAATCGCCTTTGACTACTCAGAGTGGCTGCCAACAGGCATACTCAAACATGTCCTAAAACAACCCTAACACCACTAACCACTCAGTGAGTTGCACAGTTTTAAAAATGAACATTAAGGGTTGTTTTAAGACATGTTTGAGTATGCCTGTTGGCAGCCACTCTGAGTGGCAGCCACTCTGAGGACCAATCGTCAATATTTCGAAGTAGTTCATCCAAAACAATCCAGAAAAAGTGCTAAATACCGGAATTTTCCTTTAATGTAGTAGTATTTATTGTTACATGAGGTCTCCTTTACATTGTAGCTTGAATATTATTCAAGCTACAATGTAAATTTTTAGCCGCTTTTTTTGTTAAAAGTGTCTGCTAAATGAATAAATGTAAATGTACACACACACACACACACACACACACAAACACAGTTTTCAATGCCATGGAAAGTGCTGGGATCAGCAGTAAAAAGTTCAAGTGTAGAGTGTGTGTGTGTGTGTGTGTGTGTGTGTGTGTGTGTGTGTGTGTGTGTGTGTGTGAGAGAGAGAGAGAGAGAGAGAGAGAGAGAGAGAGAAAAGAGGTCACCGCAGACGTGATATTTAGAGATGTCTATCGTATCTCTGAAGGAGGGCCACGTGCGGGGGGTCCAGTTGGGTCGTGAGAGGGCGGTGGAGGGATGGGCCAGCACTGGTGAACAGCTGACCAACGCACTGGAGGTGTGTGTATGCGTGTGTGTGTCTATATGTGTGTGTGTGTGTGTGTGTGTGTGTGTGTGTGTGTGTGTGAGAGTTAGTGTGTGTCTATGTGTGTATGTGTCTATGTGTATGTGTATGTGTGTGTGTGTGTCTATGTGTGTGGCGTGAGAGATTAGGTCGAGCCCAGACGCACAGCACAGCAGGAAGGGAAGGGCAGTGCAGGGCAGGCGGGGGAGTACTGCAGGAATTAGGAATTATCGGAACGTCACCTATTTCCGCCCATGCCCTATTTCCGTGTATGTGTCTCTTAATATTCATTTCTATACAAACCAAAACGGCGGATTCCTAAAGAAACGCAATCACCCACCCCTTAAGTGTATCTAGATTAGCTATGTACCAAAAATGACATTTTACCGTGATTCGAAGAGCTGTAAGCAGTGTTGTAAGGCAGCGTGTACAAATCTGCTTGGAGATCCAGGCTAACCATTGATGTGCTGTGAGAAAGGTTGGGAATAGGCACCCACCAGCCCAGCACTAAACTCCGAGCGTGGTGAACAAAATCGGATATATCAGGCAGTAAAAGCCCCGGTAAGAACCAAAGTAGATTTTGTTCAAATCTACACACCTATGGCTACTGAAAAATGTATGTTTCATTTATAAAATGTTACTTTGAAGTATTAAAAAACATCTTTGTTTTAGAATTTTCGAACGAAAGGGGCGGAAGTTGCTTTTTTACGTGTTTATGTGTGTGTATGTGTTCATGTGTGTGTGTGTGTGTGTGTGTGTGTGTTTATGTGTGTGCATGTGTGTATAAGTATAAGTATATACTCTTTTGATCCCATGAGGGAAATTTGGTCACTGCATTTATCCCAATCCGTGAATTAGTGAAACACACTCAGCACACAGTGAACACACAATGAGGTGAAGCACACACTAATCCCTGCACAGTGAGCTGCCTGCTACAACAGCGGCGCTCGGGGAACAGTGAGGGGTTAGGTGCCTTGCTCAAGGGCACTTCAGCCGTTCCTACTGGTCGGGTTCGAACTGACAACCCTCCGGTTACAAGTCCAAGGCACTAACCAGTAGGGCACAGCTGCCACCAAAATACCCCTCCACAGAAATCTTTAGTAAAAGGTGAAAGATTTGTACGAGATGAAGAGAAACCCGAGCGATATGTGTGTGTGTATGGGGAGGGGTGTCTGTATTGTGAGGCTGGGCTGATATCTGTGGTCTTAAAAAGGGTACTGTTTGTATAACTTTGTACTGTACATGCAGGATATGAGATGCGTATGAGCCTACTGATGAGTCTAAGATATCAGATGAGCGACTGCAACAGCTTTTAAGCAGCCCCGGATTTCCCCCCTAAAAAAAGGAATCAGGTCGTGTCAGGTCACACTCCCATCAAGACCCCCACCCCCCATCCCCATCAGGAGAGGGCTTCTGGGGCTTGAAATCTCCCTGCAATAGTGACCTATTTTGCCCATGGGTGTCTGTCTGTTTGTGTGTGTGTTTATATAGTTTTTATCTGTGTGTGTCCGTGTCCATGTCCGTATGTCCGTGTCCGTGTGTGTGTGTGTGTGTGTGTGTGTGTGTGTGTGTGTGTGTGTGTGTGTATGTGTGCATGTGTGTTTGTCTATGGGGTTTAAAAGTATTCCCGTAAGACATGAGATAGTGTCTCTGTTCTGGCTGCAGCAAAAGGTCTCGGAGTCCATGTGTGTGTCTGTGTGTGTGTGTGTGTGTGTGTGTGTGTGTGTCTATGTGTGTGTGTGCGTGTGTCTGTTTGTCTGTGTGTGTGTGTGTGTGTGTGTGTGTGTGTGTGTGTGTGTGTGTGTCTGTCTGTGTGTCTGTTCTGTCTGCAGCAGAAGGCCTCGGAGTCCAGTCTGCACGCACAGACACAAGGCCGTCCTTGTCCCGTCTCACCATCTGGCTGACCGGTGAGGGGAGCAAGGGTCTGCTGCTTTGCAGGGATGTGTGAAGAGTTGAGCGGAAAAGCCATTTCCTTCGAGGGGAACAGGGGAGCGCCCAGCCCTGAAGCAGCCTGTCACTGCCCTTTAGTGATTAAACCATAGACTATATATACAGTCTATGGATTAAACAGCTGCTTCCCAGCATTCTCCATTTCTAGAGTTCTAGAAATCTGTCTCCATTCTGAAACTTCTAGAATTCTGTCCACATTTAAAAAGTTCCAGAATCTTGTCAGAATAGCAAGAGGTTCTCCAATGGCAGATGTGGCCAGTGCACCCCGTTCTCCATCTGACCCGCGGCAGCAGAGGAATGTGGCATGTGGTCGTGTAGCTCTTTTCAAGCGGTCTCTTTCAAGCAGTACTGTATCATCGTACGTTGTGTCCAGACACTAGCCCATGTCAGAGGTAGAATCTGAATCCGGGTCATTTGGCTAAGTGAGTTAGTTCACACAAGGAATTTGCGGCCCAGTGTGTGTTCCTCCTGCAGAGAATCAGAATCACACTCAGATGAATTGATTAGATTAAACTATTTAAAAAACGAATTAAAAGTGAATTAGTACACACGTGGAGTTTGGGTCTAGGGGTTGGTGTCACTCTAGCAGTGCTTGACTTCGGCCTTTACTGGCCCACACAATGTGTCCCAGTTTCCCATAGAATGCGGGGCCTGCATGTCTGGGGCCCTGGTTGGCTTTGAGTGCTGATCCCTCTGTCACCACTTCCTTATTTTACGGCCAGTGCTGTGGCCAGGGTGCAGGACGCGGGGGCTCAATTTAGTGTGTGTCTGTGTGTGTGTGTGTGTGTTTGTGTATGTGTGTTGTTGATACAGTGGCAAGGGTGCAAGACGCGGCAGCTTGATTTAGCGTGAGTGTGTGTGTGTGTGTGTGTGTGTGTGTTGTTGGTACTGTGACTTAGATAGATAGATAGATAGATAGATAGATAGATAGATAGATAGATAGATACTTTATTGATCCCCAGGGGAAATTCAAGGTCTCAGCAGCAGCATACATACAACACAAACACATTCTTTAACAGCAGAAAGAGTAATTAAAGTATATAATATAAAAACACAACTAAGCAGTAAGGACAGTAGAAGATAAAGAATATGCTAAATATACTAAAATACAAATTATACTAACACTTAATACAATATATAAAAATATACTAAAATACAAATTACAAAAATACAAATTATACTAACACTTAATCTAAATCAATTCTAAAAACAGTATCCACATAGTGGTGATTAATAAATCAGAGGCGCTTGCAGTGACTTGCAGTGATGGTGGTAGTGCAATGGTGATAGTGGTCATGGTGATAGTGCAAATAAGTAAGTCAACAGTGCAACAATGCAGAAATAAAGTAAAGTAAAGTCTATATATCTATATATTTAACTATTTAAGAAAATGTATAAGTGTGGCCACAGTTCGGCTGTGGCATGGAGGGGGTTATGCATATGTGCTAAATGTGCTAATATAGCACGCAAAACAGTGAGGCATAAAGACAGTGGTACAAGTGGCTAGTGGACAGACAGTACCAAACATGGAGGGGTGAAGAGGCAGACAGACTATGCAGAGAAGTTTATCTCTCCCTCTTCCCTTGGCTGGCATTGAACAGTTCAATGGCCCTGGGGACAAATGACTTTCTCAGTCTGTCAGTTGTGCAAGGCAGTGAGCGAAGATCAGGCTCTTCTGCTTAACAATAGTGCTGTGGAGTGGACTTGGGTGCCGTATGGATGCAGCGGCTCAATTTAGAGTAGTGGACGCGTGCTATGTCCTCACATGCTCAGGCCAGGAGCTCGGCAGGAGCTCAGCACACCTGCTGGAGTGGAAAAGACGAGACGAGACGAGATGAGACGAGACAAATAGGCATGCTGTTTGTTTTGACACAGCCATCGCAGTGCGAACATCCAGAGGAAGTGGAGTTGGGCGTGTGACGTGTTGAGAGTGCGTTGCCATGCGGGTTCGTTCACAAACAGATGGCAGGCTGAAAGTACGTTGAGGAAGTGCGCAGCAAGCTCTTTGTAAGCTATTGGGAGGTTAATAAATAAGTATCAAAGCTATTAAAATGTACCAAACAAAAATTGGAAACAGAAAGAGGTTGATATTTTAATCTAAAAAACTACAAAAGAGGTGCCTTAGTCCAAAGAATGAAGCTCTACGGAAAGCTGAATGATACAAATAGCAAATGGAAAAAATTGGTTTGGATTGGGAGTTACATAAGTTAAAGCTGTTTGTGTCTGGTTAAGAAAAACAAAAATGTGGTGCCCTCATTCCTGTGCTAATGCAATTAACAAACTGTATGTAAATAATAACACAATCATAAATCGTGTGGTGTCTACAGGAAGGGAGGGTCTGACGGTTGCCAAATGCTTTGGTTGTGGCGTGTTTAGGATGCCACATGCTTTGGTTGTGAAAGTGGGTCCCTTCACACACCTGGGAGGAGTCTCCAAGCACACCACAGAGGAGTTGAAACTGAGCCTGTGGACAGCTGTTGTGTGCTGCTGCTGCTGATATGTGTGTGTGTGTGTGTGTGTGTGTATGTGTGTCACTGGAGTATCGAAAGATTCTGTAACTTCAGTGGAGTATCTGAAGTATTGAAAGATTCTTTAACTTCACTGGAATATCTAGAGATTCAGTAACTTCACTGGAGTGTATAAATATTCAGTAACTTCACTGAAATATCTAAAGATTCAGTAACTTCACTGGAGTGTATGAAGATTCAGTGAGCCGTATGAGGCTTTTTAATGTTGTTGACGATGGGATTTTATTAAGAGGATGTGGATTATGTTAATGTGTATGATCCTGTTAACACTAATAAAAATGTGTGGCCCAACCCCCTACCTATTCTCACTAATCAATTGAGTAATTGAGTATAAGGCTTGACTGGGGGTGATAACTTTAGATACAGACTGGTTCATCACAGAGAAAGTACCACATTTCTACCACATCCCTACAACATAATGACACAACAAGAGTTTCAAAAATGGCTTATTTATTTGAAAACAAGGAAGATCAAGAACAAAATTGTAACATAACATTCATCAACTGGCATAATACAGACAAAATATGATAATATTAAGCAGAAAACAAACAAAACAAAAAAAAGATATGAAACTGTACAAATAGTGGAAATATATATATATATACTAAAATAATATTGCACTTTTTTTGTTTCTAAAACTTAGAATAAGCTTAATTCACACTCGGGAGGTAATATAAACAAAATCTTGTGTCATCGTCAGGTATGGAGCCATAGATATGTGTATATATACCTATGTATGGAGCTATATCATTCAGAAGTGCATTCACGCTTTTCGTGCTCGACCTTTCAAGGGGCGTGCAAGTCAACATAGTAACTTAAAGAGCTAAGCCACGCGGCTAATGAAGCATCTGTCACAACAAAACTGCCTGTGAGCAAGTCGGCAACCCATGCATGCGTGCAGACCACGGGAGGAGAAACGCAAAAGGACGCGGCTTCAGCCACAAAATAAATGCTGTCGAGACGATAATTATTCCCTTTTTTGACTGAGAGTTGCAATAGCCTGATGAGAAAACCCAGAGAACAAAACCTGGCTGATAAGCACGTAGTCTTTAACAACAAAGAGCTTGAATCGAGGAAAAGGATTTGTGCCAAGGCCACGCAGGCATGTGTTTGTCTTCCAATCGTCTCAACAGAGAGCTGCACTGTCTTGAGTAACATTTCGTTCATCAAAAAAGCACATAGACATGGTCACCATAAAAAACGAAAAAAAAAAAAAAAAAAAAACACACAAAACAACTTGTAAACTTTCATGAATAAACAAAAAAGACAAAAGTCTACCTAATTTGTTTTACTAAATCATGCCCGCGTAGTTGCAATGCTTTCATATGGTGTGATTAATTTCGCACACACTCACAATAACAAAATAAAAGTGCTTATTACAGTTAAGGCTGAAAAAGCCAAACTCCAACTTGTCTTGCGCGTCATCGAATGAGTGTGAAAAACTAATGTAGAACTCATCGAGGAGCACGCTCTGCGCTTCGCTTTAATTCAACTGTGCTTTAATGGTACAGTCTAGTTCAACTCATGTCCGGGTCACCGTAGACTCGACGTCATCCATGACTATCTGTAGGAGTCATTTCGTCGAGTAACGAGAGAATTAGGACTAAAAGAGGAATGTCATTCGTTTTTGTTTTTTTTTTCTCTCGCATCATCTTTGTGCAGGGTTTTCCTGACACTTCTCTCGGTATCCTGCCTTTTGTGTTGACTGACAGCGCAGTTAAGATCGAGACAGAGAGAGAGAGGGAGAGAGAGAGAGAGCGAGCAAGAGGGAAAGGGTGAGCGTGTGTCACCTCTCGTCTTAAAAGTTTGGCAAGTGAGCAGAACACCTGAGAGAGAGAGAGAGAGAGAGAGAGAGAGAGAGACAGAGAGATTGATGGGACAGTGATGCGCACGTGTGTGTGTGTGAGCTCTGTGGAAAGGCAACGTGGTGTGCGAGGACAGCTCAAAGGCACAGGGCGCGATTGTGTCTCATCCCACACCCCTCAAGAGGAGGAGGAGGAGGAGGAAGAGGAGAAGGAGGAGGAGGAGGAGGAAGGAGTCCTTCTCTCTTTTCACCCCCTCCCTCTGATCCCTGACCATACAGTTCAGCTCTGCAAACACATCCTGCACTTCACACACACACAACCACGACCAGCTGGGAAGCTTCTAGAAATAAAAAAGAAAAACACTGTCGAAGAGGCTACTACTTATCTAGTCAGTCAGACAGCTGGTCGATTTAAAACAACAAAAAAAAAAAAAAAGATAGCCTCTTCTCTTCTTTTGCGCTCCTCTGGAGCGTCTTTTCTCTTCTTTTGTTCTCTGTATTGTCTTTCGTTCGGTTTGCGCAACCCGATCGACTTCTACTTGGGCTCTACGGCCTAAAGCCCGCAAGTCTTGTTCTAGAGCGTATGGGCACTGGATGCACTAACAGTGGCGCTTTAGGAGTGAACCACACAAACCCTGCTGCTAAACAACAAGAACAACGTTGACAACAAAAAGAGAAAAACTCAAGATGTGCAAAATCGTTTTTCAGAGGCAGGAGGAGTGTCTCCAACCCTGTTGCCCTGCGCAACGCAACGCATCGTAACGCAGGCCTGGTGGTGTCCATGGTGATCCGGAGCGGATCACAAGGGGGCATAGAAGGGAGGGAGGAGACAAGGGCACAATTTCTCTTTCAGTTTTTGCTCAGGCAACAACAAAAAAATAATAGTAAAGTAATAGTAATAATATGTCGTTCAGCGTGTGCCACAGTTTAAACCATCAGTGGGTAGTCCCCTCCATGGGCAAGCAGGTGCCTAATCGTGTGCCAGCCGGTTGCGAGCGGGCCAAGGACCGGGTTGTGGTTCCGGCCCGGGTTCGGGTTCGGCTGGGCGAGCAGGCTTGTTCGGGTTGGGTGGAGACTCCTGGGCTGCCTCTGTAGGGGAAGCTCTGGTCTCCTGCAGGGTCTCTGAGTCCCTGGGCCCGCGCTGGGCTGGGGTGTGGAGATAGAGGAGGCGTCGTAGTTTCGAGGAGAAAAACAGCCTGACAACTCTGGACAGGCAGCAGGGGACGCTTCAGCGAGACGGACACAAGTCCGGACGCCTCTCCTCGGTCCAGCAGCCGGGCTCTGGATTGGGGTCAATCTGGCAAAAGAAAGAAAAAAAAAAAAAAACATTAAACACAAGTTCTCTTCAGGACTCCTCATCACTTACTCTACATCAATGAAGCTCACATCTCAATGATCTAACCACAATCACTGATCAAGATTAAATATGTATTTATTTTATTAAGATATGACAAGGCCTCCTTCAGATATTTTTTTCTGCTGACCACTCTATGGTCCCTCCCATCGGTGAGTCTCCTCTTACCTCGGAGTACAGTGGTGGTGGCTGAAAGCGGAACTCCTGGATGTAGGCGAACAGCGGACCCTCCAGTTCATCGCGTGCCGCCGTGAGGTCCAGGCTAGGTCTCTGCTCTTGGCTGATACACTCCGAGTAGCTGGGGGGAGCTGGGGGTTGGAGAGATTAGATAACAATGAGTTAGATTAGATTAGATTAGGTTACGTTAGATAACACTCTGGGTCTTAAAGATAAGGGGGTCATTTATGTTACAGTATGTTCCACCACAGGTTATGTCACCTGAGCGCATCTTGCTAGATGATGTACGTGTGATTGTGGAAGTGTATGCTGCGCAGCGTGTGTTTGTGCACTTGTGGCGTAGTGTATGTGTGGCATAGTGTGTGTGTGTGTGTGTGTGTGTGTGTGTGTGTGTGTGTGTGTGTGTGTGTACACTGGCACAGGAGCGTACCTTCTGGTCTCTCAGGCAGTGCCATGCCCAGCCAGCTCATGGCCATGCTGCACTGACTGCTGACGGAGGATGTCCTGCTGCCAAACGGGTGCAGGGGGATGGTCCCGATGACCAGTGGGAGGCTCAGCGACAGGTTGATGGCTCTTGGGATGTCCACGTACACCTGTGCACAACACACAAACAGACACACACACACACCGTTAGGAGGTTGGATTCTCCACAGAAACTGTGTGCCAACACACTGATGCTAACGCTTGTGATTACATTGAATTACGCCAACAGTAAATTGGGTGACATTTTGGGCTACTGTGATGGGCAACTCTACAGCAACAATGAAAACAAAAAAGCTGACCAGTTTACAGAAAAAAGGTTTTGGATAAGAAGCTCCACTCTGTGCTAAGCCTGTGTTTCCCCCCCGAGTCAGTACTAGTGTTCATTGGTCAGTAATTTTCCATTGAGTCATAAATCTTGGCCCGAGATGGCTAACTGATGCCACATCATGCTAAAGGGAAGGGATTACCACACCGAGACGCGTGAGACGGGGCTTGCAACAGGGGAGGAAGGAAGGCCGGTTGGGTAAACAGGACACAGTAACCTATATTTAATGCCTGATCCTCTTAGCAGCCCGGCACGGAGCGGCGCAGCACGGAGGAATGGGCCAACGGGGCGAGAGAGAGTGCCACTGCGCAATTTCCATTCCAGTTCAGCCCAGTTTATAAATAGCCTGTTTACAGGAAGGTGGCACCATGTAACGTCCTCTATGACCAACACCCCCCTACCCACCAACAACGGTCGTTTTAGAAAAGGGGGCTACCATGAACAAGAATTCCACCCAGATATTTCACCCCCTCCCCATCCACACACACGGGGGTGTTGCACCAGTAACACCCTCTCTGACCTCCACACACACGGGCGTTCTAGAACAGGTTTGCCCTGAGTGAGAATTCTAACCAAGTATTTTTACTTTTACGCCCACCCCTCTCCCCCACCCCCCAAGGTATCTCACACACACACACACGCGCACACACACACACACACTGTAGAACAGGTGGCTCACCATGAGCGAGTACTCCACCCGGATGATGCTGCAGTCCAGGATGGAGGGTGAGACTGGCGGAATCTTGAGCATCTTGCCGTTCCAGGTGTCGGTCTTCCCACTGGGCAGAGGCTCTCCCCGCAGGTTGGCGATCAGCTGCTTGATCTCCTTCACTTTCCCTTTGGCATAGAAGGTCTGGGTTTGGTAGATGGCTGCCTTTGGCACGACCACGCGAGACGAGCAGTTCTCGATCTCGGCGAAGATCTGGATCGACTCGCCTAAAAATGACCAAAGGAAGACACATCAGACACTCACCTCCTTTCCAAATCCAATTCAACTGTTTTGTGTTACAACTAAAACAAACTAGAGAACATGAACACTAAATATAAATATGTACACACTCTATGCAAAGCACAATCGGTCACTGTGCATTTAGTGTTTCAGTGTATAGTCATAATATATGCCTATATTATTGCCTTGTGCGTGTTGTGAGAGACTAAAGATGCAGTGATGGAATGGAATGTTAATGCATATGATGGTGTTGTGAGAAACTAAAGAAGCACTGATGAGTGAAACTGACCAGGAGTGTAGCCTCTCCTCTCGATTTTGGCACTTAGGGAGATGGGACCAGAGGTGCAGAACCAGCAGCACAGAGTCTTGTCCTTGGTGCCTGCCTGGGGAGACTAGGGAAGGGAAACAGCCGATTTAACCATGAGATGAAAACACAGAACTATCAGATTAAAGCACAGGATGCAAAGAAAGAACTGTGAAATATCTTGAATTTAGGGGTGGTCTCATATTGCCATTGTTTTGTATGAGAATCAAGACAAAAATAACATGTTTTAACAAGCCCTCTGTAATGTATAAGTCAAACCAACACAAGCATCAACATCGAAATGTACTTAGTTTAGATTTGGATACTGGTATGTGGAAAAAAACTGTATAACATGTCAAATTTAAAACTGTATAAAATGTTTAATTTAAACTATCAAACAAAATCAACACCATTTAGTGGCCATGTTCCAATGGGAGGCCATTTTACAAACATCCAGTAGTGGTTTTTGCCCCCTCCCTTCTCCCCGGTGTCCCCTGTAAGGCATGAGGTGTGAATGAGGTCTCACCAGCAGGAGCGGAGTGTTGATGTCGATGTGCTCGAAGACAGTAAACTCCTTCTTCACTTTCATGGGCAACAGCCACGGCCTGTGCAGCTCTGCCTTCACCCAGTAGCGCACGCTACCGTGCTTCCCCTCGAAAGAGGTGGCCAGGGCCCTGAGAGAGCGAGAAAGGACAGAGAGAGAGAGAGTGGGAGGGAGGGAGGAGGGGGAGAGAGAGAGAGAAAAACGGCTATAATAAAAGGATATCACTGAAACATGCTCGTTTGAGTTTATGGATGGCTACAATTATGTTTACATTGGGACATTTCTGAGCCCGATAAAACATGTATGAATGGGTTGCCAAAGTGAAGTACAAAGTGGCACGGTTAACAAAAGCTTCAGTCAAGATGTTTCACTGAGAAACGGCACAAAAACCATGTGTAGGGAAAGAGAGAGAGAGAGAGAGAGAGAGAGAGACTCACGTTTGAGGGAGTTCGAAGCTGAACGGGTACTCGTGTCTTCCGGTGTGAAGGGTTGTCAGTCCTTCTTCAGGGTTCTCATCATCTGGAAGAAAAGGAAAAGAAAATTCCAAATACATGCATACCATACCTGGAACAATCTTTACCTCAAGCCTCCTAAAAACACAAGAGAGATAGATAGATAGATAGATAGATAGATAGATAGAGAGAAGAAAAGAAGGAAGAAATAGAGAGAGCTCCACTTTGTTCCCTTAGTACACAATTTGTTTTCAAACAATGTCACAATGAAATATTTAAAAAGAGAACCAAAGAAACTGACAAATATTCATCCCTAGTTGAAAATATATTTTATTATCCAAAAGAAAGATAAAATACATCCCCAACAGAATACAATCAAAACAAGTCATCTTAACAAAAGGGAGTGACATTGAATATCAACTATATTTTCTTTCAAAAACACTGGAAGAATATCAGTATGAAATAACATTTCTGGTTTGTGTGAATTGAATTGTGTGTGTGTGCTTAGACTGGATTTGGTAAGTATTGCCATCAAATAACTAGATTTGTGTCACAGGGTGGTGAACAAAGGAAGCAAAGCCCTTGAAAACTAAAACCCCTTTTATTTCTTCAGTTTAAAACACACTCTTCTTCGAGAATTGTATAACACATATTCTATTGTTCGAATTTATTTCGGGCTGTTCCTTATTTAGGTCTTTTTCCTGCCACCTCAGCAATCCCATATGGTCTCAGCGGCAGCAGAAGTGCCGTAAACAACCACCCGGCTGTCAGTCAGGCAGCTTCCAGCCAGAGAGGACCGGACTAAACCGGCGCAAGCAGCTTCGCTCAGCCGGATTTCCTCATGCATACATTACGAGGCGGCTTTCAGTTGGCGCAGCCCAACATGTTCTCTGTCTGGGTACAGCCCCCTCTGTAGGTACATGTGTACTGCTGCATGGGTTTCGGCCGCTTAGCTCAGCCAGCCACATTCATTTGACCCAAACGCTATGAGAGAACCCCTTCTAAAAGTCATGCAGAACCCATAATAGCAAGAAGAAATAACGGGACACATCAATCAAAAACGAGGACAAAAAAGTTGAGTTTCCAATCAAATCTGTTTTATTAATCTTCAACCGCAACAACTACATAGATTCTGTCTTCCAACCAGACCAACATTTACATTAATTTACAAAGAAAGCATCATTCCTGATCACAAGCGAATGTCGACATATAAAATTCAGAACCTTTGCATGCCTATTGTCCTTTACAGGTCTTTATACAAATAGTTTCCAGAACAAACAAAAAACGTTAGGTGAAGAACTGCATACAGAGATGTTAACAAAAAACAATACATAACACAACCCAGACCAACACGAACATCATGCTGAACATAAACCTATTCAAATTGGAACATCCAGTCATATTGACGTTTTCTTAGGTTATAGGCTAACCTAAGCTGCTGCAGAAAACATGAAACTGTATTGCGTGGTTTACATAACACAAATCAATTTTGACAGGCTACATGAAATGACAATGCATTAGTTAATTGTTATGTTCAATAACAAGCTATCAAAGGCAATGGAATGAATACGCCAACAAAGTTGCCGAGTCCTCTGTCACTTTCTGCAAAGACATGAGGTCATCCAAGACACACGAGTACTTCAGCCAATCAGCGTGCAGAGTCTGCTTCCCCCACTGCCCCCCCCCCATCCCTCTCCACCATCCAGTTTCTGAACAGGTTTGAACCGCTTCTAACAAAAGGTGCAAACTTACTGGAACCATCTAAAAATGACATTCTCGACATGTTACAAAGTGTCTTTTGTGCCGATAATTTAAGGTTTAGTGCTAAAACACCACCCTACGTTTGGCTGATTGTAACTTTTATGTCTAACAACGTTTATTTTACCGACTTTATCTCAAATGATGACGAGATGTTGGTGGGGCAGTGGTGTGGTCCCGCATACGATTCTTCATCGTATTCGATCAAATTCGAAGCTCTTCAGTGGGTTTTGATAGGATGTTAGTCCTACATGTATTTCAGTTTTCCCCCCGTTGTTTTTCATCCGAGTCCCATTCATTAACATAGCCTATATGTTACAAGCATCCCTGCTGATGGTCTCTGATATTCTGCAGTGGTTTATGAAGTGGAGGCTACTTTTGCAGTAGAATACAATGCAAAATTTGCTTCTAATGAATTACATTTATAGGTTCTACTGTCTACAGTGTCGTGATAAGACGTCAAATAACTAACCTAAACGTGGACAATAAATAACCATCTTTCCAGGTCAGTCAACAACATCATGGTAGGCTGCTACAGAAGCAGAGCGAATGAAGCATCTTTGACTGACAGCCCAGTACGTGCACTAACTTGGGCTACATAAGTACAAATTTCAAATGATTCTTACCTCGATCATGTCCAATTAGGATGTCTCTGTGGTTTAAATACTCCACTTCTTCGGTGTAATTTTGCGTATAGGCAGTGTTGGATCCAGCATTGCGAGATTCAGTCCATCGAACTTTAGCCAGTCCTTTGGCGTGGATGTTCAAGGATTTCACCCGAATTTCTCCGGTGACCTCGATGATAACTCTCCCTGACACCGAGTCCCCACTGGCGAAAACGGGGACATTGCTGTCATTAAGACAGTCGTAGCTCACAAAGAAGCTCTTCACCTTTCCGAGCACCATGGTGGTAAGAAATTAATTCAGATCTTACAAAAAAAAAACCCAGACCTCACTACAACATTAGCGTGATCTTTCAAACACTGACCAGTAAGTAAGTTTGCCATGCAGGGAGGCTGCAGGCTGGATCAGTGCTATAATCTATGGCAAGTCATTTAGTTTTCAAGGCTTTCCTAAAAGCCTGGATAGCTTTTATCTACACGTCTAGTCTCAGTAGTCTCTGTTCACAGACGGGTTTACACTAGGGTGCCTCTGCCGTCTTATAGCCCCGTTTGGTAAAAAAACAACCCATCTGAGCATGCGCAAGCAAAAGCGCTTGTCTCCCTTCCGCCTTCATTAGGTGAAGGGAGTTGGCATTGCAGTTGCAGAGCGTCGTCGGCAATATAGAACACAGCTGAGCCGACGGTGGGAAACCACCCAACGTTTTCCCAACACTTTAATTAAAACAGCACTAGGCTAGATTATAGACCAAAAGTTTAGCCTGTAATATGGGTCACATATTTTGAACTCTGGACTGGACAGCGAAATGTATCAGCCAAGCATACAGGCATTCAACAGATAAAATGAGATATGAACTATATTCTAAATAAGAACTGTGAACTCATTGAACTGTTGTAAAATGTAGCCTACATATAGCCTCTATAGTCTATATTATAACATCTTCCTTATGTTATCGTTGAACAAAATGTGATTCTATTTATCTTCCTGTCTCGCAACGTCTTCATGCCATCTGCCGGTGGAAAATGGTACAGCACACTGCGCTGTCTGCAATGTTTTTGAGTGAAGTTTCCTGGCAGTAGACCTACCTTTATCACCCACAAGTGTGCGCATGACAAAAATAACAAGTCTTCTTGAACTGTTATTGGGCCATTACATCACCAGGGAACATTCCTTTGTGTTTCCATCAATCTATCAAGCTAATTAACCTTTTAAAATGGTGGTTGCAACATTTCCACCAATGCATTGTTGCAACATTACCCATTTATTCCACTGGCTTACCATGGAGACGTCTGGAAGACATTGCCAAACACCTTAGGAGTTGAGAACATTGGCTACCTGAGCCAGCTGTGCTCTGACTGAGGTGTATGGTGACAATGCCTGTGTTGTTGTTTGTGTTGTTGGGGGGCAACAGGGATTGTTGTTTGTTGTAAATTCCTCAAAAACAATGTCAATCTGTAGTGCTAGTGTTGCTCTGGAAAATAGAATCGTTGGAGCCTGCAATGGTGTGAGTGGCATTGTATACATGTTTTGCTGATCAAAATTGTCCTGTAGCCTAAAGTATTATCACATAAATTAAGGCCTTTCTAACCACTAGTGACTAGTCCATCCATGTGTTTTCCCATTGTTGTCCTTTTGAATGTTACTAACATGCTCTCTCATAGAGAGCTGTAAGCCTACCTTAGCGATATATACGTATATGTATAACATATGTATATGCTAAACAGATAACTAGTTATGACAGCTAATTCAACACATTTGCATGTAATTACACAAACGATGCAATAAGGTCAGTTTGTTTTATGGTGTAGGACTATTCAGCAGGGAACCAGTATAGTGCATTTTGACCCACATGACATTAGCAAAGAATATTTTAAAAACAGCAGACATTTGTACAAAATCAGTTGTGTGGATATAAAGCATTGCTATTTGTTTAAGATGGGGAGACACTGCTTCAATGATGTGCACAAGTGATAAGATGAGAGTTTGAACAAACATGAGCATAAGTGTGATTGTAGCCTGTGTGTGTTTATTACAGGGTTGTGCAAAATTCAAATTGCAATTCTGCTTCCTGTTTGCTACTTTGAAATGCAAGAGAAATTCAAGAATTGAATTGGAATTTAAGAGCCAGTTTCAATTCAATTCTGGCCTTGTTTATTACATATAATTTCAACTTCAACTTTCCACACACAATGATGTTAGCATGATGGTTAGAATTGAGTGCAAATAGTTAGAACTTGTTTTCATCAGACCAGAAAATATTGTTTCTCATGTCCTTTAGGGTTTTTTTTTATTTGCAATCCCCAAGCAGACTTTGTTTTTTTCCACTGAGGACAGGACTCCATCTGGCCTCTCAGGAGAGGAGGTCACGAAAATGTTGCAATGATGGTCGTCCTTCTGTGTCTCCCATCTCGGGATCTCTGGAGCTCAGCCAGAGGGACCAGCCAGGTTTGTGGTCATATCTCTCAACAAGGCCCCACTCCCCTGAGAATTATGGAGGCCACTGTGTTCTTAGGAACTCTCAGTGCAGCTGTAATTTTTATAGTCTTCCTTGTGTTCAGATATTTCTTTAGTTCTGGGTGTATATTTCTTGGTGGTATGATTACAGTATATTGGTTTATAAAGTAAGTCAACAACATGATGTGAAATACAAGACATATATTGTAAGTGAATGGTATTCAATAGACACATAGTCTATTGAACACACAGTCAAAATGAACTATGCTTATGGATGCTGAATAGTCGTTCCCAATAAAACTAACAGTCTTCATTTCATTGTTTGAGTTATTACATACAAAATTGGTGAACTAGTTATCAAATTTTGTCACAATGCTGTAGAATTGCAAAGAGCATATACAGTAAAACTGTGAAACGTACATATTCAGTGTCTTGTACTCACTTACTCCCCTAACTACAGCAATTTGTAACTTTACTGTAGTTTTCAAACGGCTGTACAAGTACTGTATAGTGTTGTCTTGAGCATTTTCAGGTAGTGTCACCGAGTTCTGACCTTTTTTTGCATGGGAAAACACTGAGAGCATAAATTGTCATAATGAAAACATGACAAAGCCATTTGACTATCTTGTTCATAAACGATGGTGTCAAGACTTCTCATTTTGATGACACTGTTTCATTGACATAAATACTTGCTTTTGAGGAATGGACTATCCATTTTGAGCAAGTGACGTGCTTTTGCAGGTTATCCACTAGGTTTTGCAGTTTGCACTAATTGTTTTGAGAAATGCACTAACTGCTGTGCAAATGTTAATAGTGATGTGAGAAAAGCACCAAAGCGACTGAGAAAAACTGTAATATTATAATTACTTAATTTTGAAAAATTGACTAATGTGACTTGTTTGGCCTGTAGAATCACTTATGTCACATATTTCAGTTTTGCTGCACTTGCTGTAAATGATAAAATCATGTGTCAACTGTTTGGGGTTTATTAAGTGAAAACAAAAACAAACAACGTAAGCAAAACAAAGGACTCTGAATACTTCCTTAATGCATGCATGGTTAAAGACTAAATGCAGGTGGCGCTGTGGTGCAAATCTGCATAAAAGCCCCCTGCAAAAAAAGACTAAATGCAACTTCAGACAACTTCACTGCTGTGCCATTGAGGTCATAAGGCCGAGGCCTTTTTACTGCTCAAGTCTGAGATCAAAGTGACTCTGACCTTTTGCTGTTCTTGCTTTTAAGGCTCAATGACAGGGGGAGGGGCATTTGATGGCACCATTAATTAGATTACATTAGATTAAACTTTATTGTCATTCTAGTACAAGTACAAAGACAACGAAATGCAGTTTTCGTCTAACCAGAAGTGTAAAAAAAGCAGAAAAGTGCAATGTGATACAAAGTATAGGCAGGTGGTTCATAGACAGGACAATAATAGTGCAGTGTAGACAGTAGTATACAGTTGATTTACAGAAGGAGAGTTACTCAAGAGAGTTCCATTATCAGCATCATAGTTGGCCCCACAAGACTTCCGTTTTAACATTCCATATGTTATCTTAATGCAGAGGAAGTAGATTGGGGCCCAAATAGAACGTTCAAGCATTGTTTTTGTTTTTATTGTTGAAAGGGTCTATACATTAAATATAAATATGTGCAGTGTATTAGCACTTACCTTAAGAGCAGAATATTATGACGCAATATGAACAATGTGAACATGTACAGATATAAGTATAAGCATAAGTATATATACTCTTTTGATCCCGTGAGGGACATTTGGTATATGTGCAATGTAGTAGCAGTAACATTATAATAGTAGTAAGAATAGTATAGATATATGCAGTGTATTAACAGAATATAAAATAAGAAAACAGAATAAATGAGGAAAAAAGACAGATATGTACACAATGTACAGCTATGTGCAGTATGGTAACAGTAATGCAGAAACAGTAACATTTATAATGCCTGTTGTTATGAAATGCTGGTTGGCATTAATCATTTTTTCCAGAGGCACAAGAGGAGTATGTTGACAATTTAAAGTGCAGTTGTGCAACAGTTTCTAAAGAGGAGCACAAATTATGATCTGCCCAAGTGTCACCTGATTTCATCCAATCCAATCCAGTAGAACACCTTCAGGGTCTTTTAAAAGATAGATAGATACATGTTGATAGATAGATAGATAGATAGATAGATAGATAGATAGATCGATCAGGGGTGTCAAACAAATATGGGTAGACATATGATGCATTGAAGAAATAAAAGATTTGAATCTCAGTAATGTGTACTGACTTTTATTGCACTGAGTTCCTACTGTTGGGCCGGTATTTTTGGTAGTCAATATGAACGGTTGGTTTTATGTATGAATTATACACTGTAGTTTAAGCAATGCAAATACAATTACTTGAATCATACGACAGTGAAATGGTATTGTTCACAGGAGTGTGTTGTTTACTGTTGTATAAGGTTAAATTGCTGGCCTGCCAGTTAGTCGGCATGGAAACGCACTAGCGTTTGTGCATTTGTGTCCAGCAGGTGGCAGTGTTGCTCCACAGGACATTCTTGTTTATTGCCACTGTCAATATGAGCAGGGCTGTTCAGGATGAGCCTAGAGCAATGTTATTCCTTCTGACTTTTTCAGTGTCCTAGGGGGTATTCCAAGTATGTGGTTTAGAGACAACCCTGGGTTAACTCAGAGTAAGTGGTAAACCTCCTACAACAAGAGCCCAATGGCATTACTTTGTTAGGAGAAAGAAGCCATACAGCTCTTCTATTAGGAGGTTTACCCCTTATTCTGAGTTAACTTACCCAGGTTTGGCACTAAACCACATACTTGGAATACCCCCTGGCTAAGATGTTACCTATCTGAAATATTATCATTTTGCTACATATTCAAAATGCTTTCAAAGAGTTTTTTAAATTATCCAGGCTATAGAAATTCTGTTTGTTTTTTTTAATAACATACAACAAAAACTTTTGTCATTACATATTAACTTAGCAAACCAAGGGAAATATTTATGTTGTTCTAAAATATTTGGACCAATTCAGTCAGTGCTAAACGGGAATGTTGTCGTGCATAGCAGCATTCAATAAAAAGCAGTACGCTTGTAATTAATAATAGCCAGTATAGTCATTTAGGCTAGTTGTGACCTTGGTGTAAATGGGTTTTCTGAAGGACATTGCTGGAGTTTAGTTCTTTGTGTTAACCGTTCATCCAGATTCAGATCTTTATAGAACTACACATTCCTATTACACAGAATGACACATACATACAAGTAAGCTCACACATGCAGAAAATTTCCATCAATTCGTTCTAGTTCTTGAGTCATGTGAGGGAGGCCATGGTCATTCAGTGGATGGCAGCCTGAGAGGGACATTTGGGCAGTTGATTGACAGGTGCTTACAAAGACTCCAATGTTCCTTTTCAGTGGTGATTGAGCTGGAGGGCTGCAGAGGGACATGGGTTCAGCACAGACAGCGACACCTATTCAGCAGCATCAATCATGCCGACAACAACACTCACTCACACACACACACACACACACACACATACACACATACATATATACTACCCCCTCGCCCCCTCTCACACAAACACTACACATATACGGACGGACACACACACACACACACACACACACACACACACACACACACACACTATCTCTCCCACATTACATATAGACAAACACATACCAGCACAGAGTGTGAGAGGAAAAATGTTTTTAAAAAACACATACAGTATCGGCAAATGTTTTTCAAGGAAAATGTTGACATTTACGGTGAAATTTGTATTATATATATATATATATATATATATATATATATATATATATATATATATATATATTCTAATGCACAAACACTGGACGTGGATGAGATTAATCTTTGAGGAGGAAATATTAATATATAATCCTTTTGATAATAGATATGAAAAGTTTACATATCAAACAGATTAGTTAACAATCTGGGGTGCTCTGACATTGCTCTGCATGTCAGTCTGACTCAGACTTTGATTTCTAAAAGATAATATTGAAAATAATTCTAAGAAATTAATGAAGTGCCTTCCATTGCCTTTAACAATTCTATTACATAATATCATCATGAGACACCTAGATAAATTAGTTCCAATTAAATGCACTCTGTTAAGATCTGTGTTTGTTAAATTGGACTCTTAACATGTATCTCTCATTTCTTTTTTTTTCTCATACATGAAGTGGCAGTCATATCTATTTAATAAAATCCTAGGATTAAATCGGCCATGTAAGTGTCCAAACGGCCCATTGTTGCCCCAGTTGTAGCTCTGACGATTTGCTCAAGGGCCGCAGCCTCGCGGGACCTAGGAGGGGTCAAAGAGACGCATTGGCCATGACTGGGATGATAGATCCATCTCTTCCTCTTTTCTATGCAATTAACTCTGAGCGCTCTTATCAATTTCACCCCCCTCGAGTCCTGCCGTCCGCAGCTCCAGGGGTCAAGGGTCACTTTTCCAGTTCAGAGGTCAGCCCCTCTATTCAAATGAGAAAGTTTACAAAATTCGCATGAATAAAGGAGAGGCACAATGGCTATTTTAGTCCTGTCTGTCACTGCAGGTCCTACTGAGTGAAGATGTATTGTTTATTTAGGCAAACATGGGGTGGGGGGTTATTTAATTATTTCCTTTTTTAATTTATCTTCATTTCATATCTAAAGATGGTGAGTATACAGCTAATTCCAAAACTACATGCATTCTTTAAAGTCAAAAACATCACAGGCTCTTCATGTTTTCTTCACAGAAGAGAGTGAAAGAAACGTATTTTTAATCATAAGAATATACTGTGCATACCTCTCTCAGCTTGTGTGCAGCGCTGGACAATGCTAGTAAACTGGACTATCTCAGTAAACGTTCCCGCTCTCTTGTGTTGACCCTCTCCCCAGGCAAACGGCTCTAGCACCATAGGGATGGCAGAGGGGCCCTAAACATGTTGTCCGAGGCTGACAGGAGTGTGTGTGTGGGAGTTTATGTATGGGAGTGTGTTTGTGGGAGTGTGTGTGTGAGTGTATGTATGGGAGTGTGTGAGTGTGCGTGTGAGTGTAGGTATGGGAGTGTGTGAGTGTGCGTGTGAGTGTAGGTATGGGGTGTGTGTGTGTGTGTGTGTGTGTGTGTGTGTGTGTGTGTGTGTGTGTGTGTGTGTGTGTGTGTGTGTGTGTGTGTGTGTGTGTGTGTTTGTGTGTGTGTGTGTGCTTGAGTTTGCGTAGCAGCAGCTGGGCTGACACTTTTCCCACACTGTCACACTGAGTCCTGACAGCCTGGGAATCCGGAGGCCGCCCACCTGTGCAGATGACAGACTGAAGGACCTGGCACCCTGTGATCAAACTTTGGTCTCGTTGTTGTACTGGTGGTGCCCGAGCTTCTCACTGTCTTCTTGTAAGACACTCTAGCTATGTCACTGACCACACTAACGCTTAAAGTTATCCAAAACCTCTTTTTTTACTCTAAAAGACTGTACTTCTGACCTTCAGAGATAAAGGCAAATTTGTTTATTCACAGTTCCACTTCACCTCAGAATCATCCCAAGTTCAATATATTTATCATGAACCAGAAACTCTGGTGAACTACAGAGCGCCTTGAGCTGGGGTTTTCTGGATGCCTGCTGTCGTCACGGAGAATCATAAGAGAGAATCGCTAGCTCTTATAGGTGCTCTAAGCGCTGGGTAACGTCACTTCTGTTGACTTTCAAACAAAACAGAGAGCTAGCTCGCTACTTCCTCCCCCTCCCTCTTGTGCTGCTCCCATGCAATTAAAACTCTCCTAAATGCGCATCTCTTCTGTGATTTGCTGGAAGTTTGTTATGTTTTTATGGGCTAGGTTTGCCTAGGTTGTTTTTGTTGCCGTTTTTGGAGCCTGGGCTGTCCACAGAGATCGCGTTTTTTTGCAAAGTATTCAGGACACAGACAGCTAGCGGTTGGTTAGGTGATGTTTGCAGTAAGTGACATAAAATGTTTTAGCCTAAAAAATGTGTGGCATCGCTCAGAGCACCTTTAACGTTTCATAGCAAAGCAAAGGAGTGGGTATCCAAGAATCAAGAGAGAATCAGCCACTCTTAACATTTCATAGCAAAGCAAAGGAGTGGGTATTCAAGAATCAAGAGAGAATCAGCCACTCTTAACATTTCATAGCAAAGCAAAGGAGTGGGTATCCAAGAATCAAGAGAGAATCAGCCACTCTTAACATTTCATGGGAAAGTGGTGGGTGGGAGTCCACGTCGGCTAAGCAGGAGTTTATGGCTTTACTGGCCCCATTAACAGCGTCTAATGACAGTTAATTGTACTGGATTGGGCATCTCGACCTGTGGCTGACCTCTCATCATCCTCTGGACATGAAGAGCAGGAATTTATGGAAAACGAAAATCAGAATGAGTCCTTACACAGACCCATGCATGCTGATGTCATTCTTTGCCTTTTTTGGTTAGTGTCCCATTGGATTGGCAGCTGGTTGGGTAGCAGGCTTGTGCAAAATTCCAGAATTTAATTGAAACTCTTAAATTCCAATTCAATTCTTGAATTTCACTTCCATTTCAATTGAGGTAGCAAACAGGAAAGCAAAATTGCAATTCAAATTGTGCACAACCCTGTTGGGTAGAATTTTCCCTACAGATATTCTGAATATTCCAAACTAAATACCCGAAGGTAATGAGGTAGCACACACAAGCCTTCAATACATTACATTACATTTGGCTTTTTAGCCAAAGCGACTTACATGGTAAACAGTTTAAAGCTTTTTAAAACAATTCTCTCAACAATTCTAGAAATTCATGAAAGTCATGTTCTATCTCCCCAGTTTATTTTTGGCCAAGTCAAACACAAGCATGACAACGTCTTGGAATTTTCAGGATACTACAAACCTTCAAAACCTTCCTTTGCCTGTCATATAGCAATCTGAGGTGAACTATTCCACTGCAAGCTAAAATCTATGTGATAGGCCTGTAGCACCTTGCTGGACTGCACCCTTAGCTCGCTCCTCCGTCTGGCCTCCCCTGGTCGATAGAGCTGGCCTACTATTTTATTAGTGATCAATACAGAGGATATCCATCAATGTGACCTTCCTCCCGCTCTGATTGGAATAGAAAGATTAACATGCGTGAGGGGCAGACCACTGCATGCTAAATCTTCATGTGAAAAACGGGGCAGGCGACTGCAAAGGTCGAGCCCTCGGACACGCTGTCTGTTCCAGAGGTCTTGGCTGGGGCTCGGGGCCCACAGGCTGGTACAGGAAGAGGCTGATGGTGGGAAGGGTCCGCGCCACAACTGGGCCACAACAGGGGCAGACCAGACCGGTGTCAGTTTAACTGCATGCTAAATCTTCATGTGAAAAACGGGGCAGGCGACTGCAAAGGTCGAGCCCTCGGACGCTGTCTGTTCCAGAGGTCAGGGCTGGGGCTCGGGGCCCACAGGCTGGTAAAGGAAGAGGCTGATGGTGGGCAGGGTCCGCGCCACAACTGGGCCACAACAGGGGCAGACCAGACCGGTGTCAGAATCATCCTCAGCACCCTGACACTAACTGACTTAAAGGGACACCAGGCAACGTTTTTGTGTTAATTAATCATCTTCGTAAGTCGGTATATGGTTAAATGACTCATCATGGGGCGAATGAAGGCTCTCTCGCCCGCCCCTACTGACTGTAGAAAGAATATCCCACTTGCAAGTTTGGTGTATCCTACCCGCCGACCGAAGCAGGATCAGTTTACAGCACAGAGGCAGGCTAACGAAACGCTTTGAGATTGTTGCAAATGTGTGTATGATGGCAAAGCCAGCGAAGAAGCAGCGAAAACCCTTGACGGAAGACGCAAAGAAAAGGAAAAGAGCTTCAGACTGAGCGAGGGGGAGTTTCGTAGAGAAAAACCATCAGGCTTGCCTGGTGTCCCTTTAAGTTAAAAATGTAGCAGATGATTTTAATCAAAGATTGTTGAGTGAAGCACTCTGGAATCTTTGCTTTTATCCAAAATGACAAGAATTTGCAATGTCTGGCTCGGGATTCAAGCAGACTCTTTCTCAGGCGATGATGCTACGACACTGGGAAACCCATGCTACGAAACCCGTGCTTATGCACAAACAATAACATGCTCAGGGCCTTTTTCATACAGATAGCAAATATTAATCAATTAACATCAAGTCACTATGAGTAAAAGCATCAGCAAATAAATAAAGATAAACATAAAGAAAAACATAAAGATAAGCATAAAAATAAAGAAAAACATAAATATAAACATAAACATAAATATTGCATAAACATGAAGATAAGCATAAAGATAAAGAGAGTTAGCGATGGCTCTGAAAGAGGGAAAGGACATGAACATGGGTGCATGAAAATGACAGTGCTGAGAGTGTTCAGGGGTGTAGTGGTGAAATAAGAGGTGTGTGTGTGTGTGTGTGTGTGTGTGTGTGTGTGTGTGTGTGTGTGTGTGTGTGTGTGTGTGTGTGTGTGTGTGTGTGTGCAAGGGTTTGTGGTAAAATAAGAGGTGGGTAAACTATTAGTTCTGTGATCACGGTAAGGTGGATTGTGTATCAGATGCGGTATCAGATTTTTTAAAAAGGCATTTAGAACATGTTTGATGACGGTGGCATTATTGTCCAATGTAACAATACCAGTGGTATTAAATGGCTCCTAGAGTGTTGATTAGTGTACATACTGTGAATGTGGATAATACAGTGTGATTTTTGAATGTTGAAAGTTGCAATTGATGAATGAACACTTTTGAGAGGTGTATAAACTCTAATAAGAGGTGGATAAACTCTATTTCTGAAATTTCAGAGGTGGATAAACTGTGTTTACTTGCATTTAGCCTCCACTGTAGCCCTGGCCATGTTGAGATATTACACTGAAGCTTCCCATGCTGTACTAAAGTGGAAGCACTCAGAGACATCTCTTGTCTTATTTTCACTTCCCTTCCTACGGTGGGCTTTTCTTCACAACTACAGAAACTGTTTTTCAGTCTCAGAGCTGTATATTGAAATCACCCCATGTGCTTTCCTAACCCTGGAATTATATGAAAAGATGCCCTAAAATATTTCTACTGATTGAATTAGTCTTGTGATGGCTACAGATCCTCCTCTCCAAACAAATCATGCATGATCTGACAGAACATCTTCCCAGACAGCAGAGTAATGAATCTGTTGAATCTGTCTCACACTACCTACCTCCCCATCCCTTAAAAGCTAAGTCCCTGCTTACTGGCAGTCCTGAAAGGCCGGCTTAAACCCATCAACATGGACATGAATTAGAAATGTTCCATTGATCTGTCATAAGTCTGCCTAGCCCCTGAACCTGCGGTCAAATATATAAATGGTGTCATCCAAACACACTAGTGCATTTTTTTTTTTTTTTTTTTTTTTTGAGGGGGAGCTGTCCGCGATGCTACTTTATCCATTCAATTTTGCTCCTGCACCCAGTCTGTTAATGTTTGTGTTGTGGCTGCGGGAGGGAGTGGGTGCGGGGTGGCAGGAAGGTCGTGGGGTCACACATCTGCATGCGGGATGCGATGCCCTTTGACACGGCGAGCTTGGCCTCTTGGCTCTGCGGCCCTTTGTTACATAAAGTGTCAGCGTCGGCCCCTAACCCCGCTGATTTAGAGGCTTAGGTCCGGCTGACTGGACAGCTGTTATAGAGCAGGGCCGAGCACGGCTGCAATAGATTACCCCACACACACACACACACACACACAACCACAGCCACCACCACCACCACACACACACACACACACACACACACACACACACACACACACACACACACACACACACAACCACAACCACCACCACCACCAACAACACACACACACACACACAACCACAGCCACCACCACCACCAACACACACACACACACACACACACACAACCACCACCAACACAGACACACACACAACCACAACCACCACCACCACCAACACACACACACACACACAAACACACACACACACACACACACAACCACCACCACCAACACACACACATACAACCACAACCACCACCACCAACATGCACACACACACACACACACACACACACACACACACATACACACACAACCACCAACACACACACACATACCCACACACACATACACACATACACACACCCACCACACACACAGGCATGCACATGCACACACACACACACACACACCAAAGACACCATGAAATCCCACAAATGCAGGGGTCCAAGTGGAGAGGCACTTATAGATTGAAGCATTCTCTTGAGAACTGGGTTGTGTGTGTTTGTTGGGGGGGGGTAGTGTCGAGGGACAGGAGGAAACGCAATAGGATTTTGAGGATTTTTTTTTTTTAAATTACAAAAATAATGCGGGTCAATCCCTATCCGATACTGCTGTAATCATATGGCTTGCTGTAGAGTTTAAGATGTTGGACGGCGGTGCCTGCTGCCTTGTGTGCAGCCTGCATGACAGTGTGTTGCAAATGCTGGTACAGAATGGCCATGAACGGAGACGATCTTTGCCAAAATCCAGTGGATCAATGTGGGTCGATCTTCAGACAGAGTCTAAGCACCTCCTCGTCTAGATCGGCCTCCCTAAAGAGCCTTGGAGTACTCTCCCTCCTGCAGAAACCCTCATCTAGACAATGATGTTGAATACTCTCTCTTTCTCTCTCCTTCATTTAGACAATCATGATGAATACTCTCTCTCTCCTTCATTTATACAATCATGTTGAATAATCTCTCTTCCTCTCTCCTTCATTTATACAATCATGTTGAATACTCTCTCTCTCCTTCATCTAGACAATCATGTTGAATACTCTCTCTCTCTCACTCTCTCTCTCCTTCATTTAGGCCCTGTTTACATGACAACGCTTGCGGGTGAAAACGACAAAATATTTTATCAGATGTGCCTTTTCGTTTAGATGGGGCATAGAAACGCAAAAAAGTGAAACCAACCTTCAGAGTGGAAATCTTAAAAACCGCCAACCGTCACGTTCCGGGGTCGGGTAAAAACGTGAAAGTCTGCTCCGATCTGCTCATGGTGGCTCACCGTATGCACACAGATTTCCCAAAAAAAAATGCTTGTCTAAATGCGGAATAAGTGAGAACGCAACGCCACTTTTGCATTTTCTCTTCAGATTGTTTCCGTCTAAACATTAGACAATAGACAATCATGTTGAATACTCTCTTCTTCATCTAGACAATAATGTTGAATACTCTCTCTCTCTTTCTCTCTCCTTTATTTAGACAATCATACTTCCTCTCTCTCTCTTTTTCATTTTTGACAATCATATTTAATAGTCTCTCTCTCTCTCTCTCTTCCTCATAGGACGAACCTTCTGAGACTCGAAACTCTGCTGTGTAATGTTACAGTAATATACTTGAAGCTGCCTCCTCCCAAAGAAACAATAATATTGTAACAGCACCCCCTCCAACATACTGCATATGAAGCTATATTAGCCTCTGATATAGGCGTCCTTTGGAATTTGGGCTTTAATTATGCTTTTACATCCAGGGTTATGAGCAGGGGTTGGGGTGAACACTGAGGATTGCTCTCGGTAACCTTTCACCTCTGACCTCTATAGCCGTGCCTGTGCTCACTGGTTACCGTCTATAGCTGTGTCTGTCGTTGTCTGTGCTTGCTGATTCCCCTCTATAGCTGTGTCTGTCATTGCCCTCTGGTTACTGTCTATAGCTGTGTCTGTTGTTGTCTGTGCTCACTGGTTCCCTTTCATAGCTGTGTCTGTCGTTGTCTGTGCTCACTGGTTCCCCCTCATAGTGTCTGTTGTTGTCTGTGCACACTGGTTCCCCCTCATAGCTGTGTCTGTTGTTGTCTGTGCACACTGGTTCCCCCTCATAGCTGTGTCTGTTGTTGTCTGTGCTTGCAGCTGGTTTCTTTTAAAACTCATTAAAAGTGTGGCTCTGCATCTTGTTCTCAGGCAACACGTACAGCACTTGGTCTTCCACACTGGTTTTCGCAAAAGCTGAGTCAGAGCTGGCCCGGGTCCGGCTGAGACGCGGCCCACGTCAGGCCAATCAGCGCCACATCAGGGCCAGTCACATGGTCCCGTTTTGAGACTGGGGGTCTATGGGATCAGGCTGCCATTCAAAGCCCGCTCTGACCTCTGCACTCACTGAATTAAATATGAGATTTTTCTCCAGCCCCAGATCCTTGCCATCATTATCACAGAACCCCTCTTTTCTCCCCTCCGAGAATCTCACTAAAGAACTCTCACAATGGTGCCCCCCCTCATTTAAATGGGGACAAATTGCAATAGCAAGTACTTGGATTTTAAAATGAAAAGAAAACGAATTATGTGGACTTGTTGCGTTTGGAAATACTATGTCTCATTGTGCTAGCGCAAATATTACTCGAGTGCCGAAATGTCCTTGTACATCTACACTAGATGGCAGCCCTAGCCGTCCATTTCTGGCTATACATTGCCCCACATCCAATGAAGAATAAATTACGTTGTTGATACGAGGTAGGTATATTTTAACAAATTATATTAAATTGGAAGAATTATGAATTAACGACTCATGGACAATTATGTTGATGATAATTAGAAAATGTACGATTTAAAATGGATTTATTGATGTGATAATTGCTATATGTAAATATGACTTCCACTGAGATAAACGGTTGGCTGGTTGGTTTTATATGCTTTCGTGATCGTATGCAGTTGACAAATTACAATCTCCGGCTACTCATGTGACTGTCTTCATCACCACTAATCTGTCGTTCCTTGCGTAAAGAAGATAAAGAAAAACGACCCTAGACATTACGCAGCATGGATAAGTGAACTAAACGCGCTTGGTGATGGGTGCCCCGTGTCTGACTCTCTGGAACATGTGGTGGGTCGTGTAGCCAATCAAAAGGGGCGCATGTGCTGCTTGGTGCCTCCCCCATTTCTCTCACTACCTGGCACGGCGCAGTTCCCGTGGAGCGGACCAGTAGCCCTCCTACTGGGCGTCTGCGAGAGCCACAGTCGAAGGTGCGGCTATCGCTATTCAAACAGTCTTCGCCGTCGGTCATGTCAAAGTTCGCTCTCCAAGGACTTTTGCACGGATACCCGAAACGAGGATACACCGACAAAGAAAAGCAAGACTTTTGAACATGTTCCTACAGATAGACTGTCCCTTCTTTGCATCTCAGTCTCTCGTGCCTGGGAGGTGGTAGCTAGCAACCGACCACAGAGTCCCCATCGATTCCTCTACATGGGAGTGTGAAGAAGACATGGAATTTTTGTCCGCATTTTTCTGCCTTTGACTAGGGGCGACCGCGCCTTCCCTGGAGTTTTGCAGGAGTTTTCCTATGTGAAACGTCTAATTGATTGTAATGTTTTCTGGCTCTCGTCTATCCTACAAGGTATCCCTGTGTCTACCTTTGATCGATCCCCTGGATGGCCGGACAGCGATTTGCATTGGCCTTTAGCTGGTTTTGACCGCCGCCGTTGTATTGTGTTCGATCTCACTGTCATATCTTATCTATTCTGAATCACTTAAACCGGCTGAAATTACTGGAGAGTCCAGTTCACGTTAGACCGCGTCATGGCAATGGTAGTGAGTGTGTGGAGAGATCCACAGGACGACGGAGTGGGGGGGACCCTGGGCGGCCACAACCCGCTCGCCCCGCCGATGAGAGACACCCGTCTGCCGGCCTCGGCAGCACCACTCACCCCGCAAACTGGACCCCCATCAACTCCAGGGGCCGCCGAGGACAAGCTCTCAGGCCCAAGTTCTGGGCAAGCTCATATTGAATGCACGGTGTGTGGAGACAAATCCAGCGGAAAGCACTACGGCCAGTTTACGTGCGAGGGATGCAAAAGTTTCTTCAAAAGGAGTGTGCGCAGAAACTTGACCTATACGTGCCGGGCCAACAGAAGCTGCCCTGTGGACCAGCACCATCGGAACCAGTGCCAATACTGCCGGCTGAAGAAATGCTTAAAAGTTGGCATGAGACGGGAAGGTGATTATACGCCTTATAATTCTCCTTTCACAAATATTCTCTTAAATCTGCATTCACAAATGTATATAGGATGCCAACGACAAAGTTTAAGTGTGTGTTTCAGTTTATTCATTGTGTTATTTGCAGATAGATTAGATTTTGTGTAAATAGACACACTTACACATATAGCCTATTCTTCGTTTTAATATATGAGATGTGGGTCAAAAATAATTTTCACTTTTGTATGATCAATTGCAGGTTAATCTTACATATAAAAAATGCTGTACTGTGTAGCCTAATTTCCATCTGTGAATAGATATGACTGTGTGTGTGTGTGTGTGTGTGTGTGTGTGTGTCCTTGCAACATTAACTGATAGGCTCCATAAGCAGCTCTTTGATGTTGTTGCGTAAACACTCCACTTTGTAATTTGAGTGTGTGGGATGTGACAGCGGCGATGGATGTACATTTCCTCCTCTCTCTCTCTGTCTTTGTCAGCGGTTCAGAGAGGCAGAGTGCCTCCAACCCAACCCAGTCATGGCCACTACGCGCTGACCAACGGTGACCCCCTGAACGGCCACTGCTATTTGTCCGGATACATATCCCTTCTTCTCCGCGCCGAGCCTTACCCGACCTCCCGATATGGGAACCAGTGCATGCAGCCCGGTAACATCATGGGAATCGAGAACATCTGCGAGCTGGCGGCCCGTCTGCTCTTCAGCGCCGTGGAGTGGGCCCGGAACATCCCCTTCTTCCCGGACCTGCAGATAACGGACCAGGTGTCCCTGTTGAGACTGACATGGAGCGAGCTGTTCGTGCTGAACGCGGCGCAGTGCGCCATGCCGCTACACGTGGCCCCGCTCCTGGCCGCTGCTGGACTCCACGCCTCGCCCATGTCCGCGGACCGAGTCGTGGCCTTCATGGACCACATCAGATTCTTCCAGGAGCAGGTGGAGAAGCTGAAGGCCCTTCACGTGGACGCGGCCGAGTTCAGCTGTGCCAAAGCCATTGTGCTCTTCACGTCAGGTAAAAATAAACATGGCCGAAGAACCCAGTCTTCTTCGTGTGAATGGATGAATGGCTAGAGAATGGCTTTTTTAAAACATGTGCGCAACAGTCCTGAGTCATTATTACGGTGATTTGTTATTAATCGGACGTCATTTAGCTACTCAAACACCCCACACTGACCATCAGACAGTCATGATGATGAGTAGGCTACTGCAGGGATAGCCTATTTGTAGGGCCCATGACTCATAAACATCTTATCCTGTGGCTCTCTGGAGATCATGTGGCCCAGTTCTTGTTTAAATCATTCTCCAAATCAACACTGTTATATATCGAGAGAGGCGGTGACCTAACTGACCCTAATGTAATAAGTTAGTCGGCCTCAGATGGCCTGCCGTTCCAATGTCACCTGCTAACAGTATCGCCTGCGCATGTGGCCTCTACTGAAGCGCTGTCGTGGAAATATTTCTGATTTCTCTGTTACATACTTTTGTATCGACAGCACAATTGTTTTGTTTTTTTTTTTCAAATATATTTTAATGTAATAATAATAGCAATAATAACACTGCTATTATTATTATTGTTAATAATAATACATTTGGCATGTTTTGTTTTAGTATGGTGTTTACTCTTTAGCGAAAAATGAAAGAGTGTATTCATATTTTAAATTGAGGATATTACTGTGGATATAAACTTTAAAATCAGGATAATTATGAGGCATTAAAATACATTTATGAACACATTTATTTTCTGCACTGACGTTTAGCTCATTCAAATATTTATTTAGGTCTCTTCCACAGTCCTATATAAACGGCAAAACTTTATAATCAGTGACTTAAAAAACGTTACATTTGTATAGTCATCGATTCATTCATTCATGCAAACATTCATTCATTCAATCATTGTATTGTATAGCCTAGATTTCTGTTGTATTATTTTGTATTGTATTTCTATTTTAACTGTATGAAACACCGGTTTTATAGGTTTGTTATATGTTTGACCTGTGCTTAGGCTTTCTGTGAAGATTGAGATCTATGGCCAGTTAAACACGTGTCCTTCTCTCCTGGTTATGCACAGATGCCTGCGGCCTGTCGGATGTTGCCCACATCGAGGGGCTCCAGGAGAAGTCACAGTGCGCGCTGGAAGAGTACGTGAGGAGCCAGTACCCCAATCAGCCCACGCGCTTTGGTAAACTTTTACTGCGTCTTCCCGCCCTGCGCATGGTGTCCTCGTCAGTCATCGAGCAACTCTTCTTTGTCCGATTGGTAGGTAAAACACCTATCGAGACGCTTATCCGAGATATGCTGCTTTCTGGAAGTAGTTTCAGTTGGCCGTATATGTCCATGCAGTGACACTTACCAGAGTGGACTATAAATTATGAAAACTGACTGTAAGCCGGTGATAAGGCAACATCCGATATAACAATATTTTTTGCCGCTTTCTCGTGGATTAATTGTGTACACAAAAGAACTTGACTTTTGCCGAAGTCTACCTTAATTTACACAAGCACTTGTTTTTTTTTTAGCGTGGAATGATGAATACAGTTATGTTCACTTTCTTTTTTGTACAAAGTTGAATAAAAAACGTGCAAAAGATTCAAGATTCGAAATGAAAGAAATGTCAATCGTTAAAATGTCCTTCGTCCGTGTCTTTTAAAAAACGATTATTTGTTGTACACATGTTTTAATGTAGTCTAATTATTTGTTTCATACGTTAAATAAATAAAAACTGTTTCAAACGAAACTTTTTGAAATACAAGCAAAAATGTTATACAAACTGTGCGCGCTTGAAAATAGTACTTGATCGGAACTAATGCTTTGAAAATGCAACTCCAGACTTACCTCATTAATATGTACAGGCGAGGACAATGGATTCATAAATGTATTTATTTGTCACTATTTGTATATTTATTTCCTTGCTTAGATGTTTGTTCAGTGATAACTCCCCTTGGGTATTTAAATCTTGTGAAGGACTACCCACAGTGACACTTGTAACAGCTGTTTGCAGTGTCTTTTCAATTAACCTTTTTTGTTTTACAATCTGTTTATGTTTGATATCTTCTTACAGCTAACTCCTGTTTGCAATAATATGTGGTTCAGCGATGTACAGTGCTATGTGCCTGAATTGTAAAGATGTGGTCCTGCAATTAATTCATTGCCACTGATTGATTGAATTGGGCTCAATGAGAGGAGGTGCAATGGCTTGATGTACAGAACAACATTTGATTAAACACATTTTTGGGTCCATTTGATGGTTCATGTGTCATTGAGTTGCGGTCCATGCTTGGTTTCATCTTTTAGATAGATGAACTACTGAACCCCTTTGTGTGGGTCCCATAGGGGTTTCCTATGACTAGCTGAGTCTCCTGCAAGTGCAGTGTAGAGTTTGTTTAGTAGTACTTTAATCTGTCATTAACGGCTACCAGTGGGAGCGGGTGAAACCGCCGTGTTCTTTCTGTGGTCTTATTCGAAGAAAAAATCTTGTTAAATTAATAAGAGTAATCACAATAAGGCCTTGAGCCATGATCACAATATGGCAGTCATCTGTTGTTTGATCTTTGGAGGTTTTGTTGCCTTCTCTGTCACACAGAGTCTTCCTTAGGATCACTGTCAAGTAGGACAAACTATGCCCTGGTGTCAGTCTTGGAAAGCATCAGTGATGCAAAAAAAAACAAAAAAGTGCAGATATGAGACCCTGTGTCCACTTAAGTGTCCACTTTTATTCTGGCACCATGCACAACGCTCACGCCATCTAACACTGGCCTGGTTGTGTGACTGAATGAGTTTCTTCCTGTAATTATATGAGAATAAATGTGGGAAGTTCTGTAATTGGGCTATGAGTTGGCGGCACCACATCCAGAGTCAGTTGAAATGGTTGTAATTTGAGCAGTGGACACAGAGAGAGAGAGAGAGAGAGAGAGAGAGAGTGTGTGTGTGTGTGTGTGTGTGTTTCTGAGGCCGTAGAGCTCCTGGTCCAAAGCCTCAGCAATGGCTATTAGTTTGTCAGTCACTCTCTACCCCCCCTGTGCTTTAACTCCCCCTGTGTCGGCTTTGTTGGTTTAAAATATGCACGTCTCTCAGGGATTCTAGTCACGAGTCAAAACTTTCAGCCACTGCCCTTACCACCCCCCACCCAAAAAAAAAAAAAGAGATGGCTGTCTTTTCAAGGGCTATTCCTCACATGCATATGTCTTAATCAGAATCACTTTAGCCGGAGTGACGATTGAATATGTTTTAGCTGCTGATGTGGTCTCTGGGCTACATTGCATTGCTCAGATTGACCGTGTGGTGAGGAAGGCTGTTGGTGTGGGTGCTTGGCTCCTCTCTGCTGGAAGGAATAGAGCAGAGTGGGGTTGGTGGTGGGGGGTTAAGAGCAAGAGAAAGGAGGACGTCTATGTGTGTGTGTGTGTGTGGTGTGGTGTGTGTTGTGTGTGAATATGTGTTTGTGGGTTTGTAGTATGTGAATGTGTATGAACAAGTGTGTGTGTGGTGCACACGCAAGTGTGTGATTGTGTGTGTCTGTGTGTGAGTGTGTGTGCGTGTATGTATGTATGAGAGAGAGAGAGAGAGAGAGAAAGAGAGAGAAAGTGAGTAAGTGTGTATGTGTACCTCTGTAAGTGTGTGTGTGTGTGTGTGTGTGTGTGTGTGTGTGTGGGGGGGGGTCTTTATTGGCTACAAAGAGAAACAATAGCTGGCTGACCAACCACTCGCTTTGACCATTCTGATGTCTGAATGTGAACTGAACTGAGAGGGAAAGTGCTTCCTGATGGTCCAGTCTCACTGCGCCGTCAAGAGTACATAAAACATGAGCCTTTCGTAATTATTTAGGAATTATTTTGGATGATAATTCCTACATGCTGGCCTGAATGACAAATGAACACTGTCACTTTTCTGAGAAAACCACATGATAATAGTTAGCTGATTTAACATTTTAGTGCATTATGTTAGACCTTGTAATATGCTTTGCTACATTATTACAGAGACCAGAATAAGACAAATTATAATATATCAAATGAGCTCTGGCCTGTCAAATGACTACTGACTGCCAATCAACTATCACAATTTAATTAAAAGTAAGTGGCTTATGTTAGTTTGTGATATACTCTGTAACACAGGATATTTAACAGCCTCTCTTTGCAACCACTCACACACACACTCTCTCTCACACACACACACACACACACACACACACACACACACACACACACACACACAGGTTTGTAAAGGAACTTTCAGTCATATTAATATTTCACCATTAATCACACAACATGGACCGAAAATAAAATAAAAAGTATTATTTTGCCTCTGAATAGAAGATTAAGTATGCTGGAAACCTTTTGCTGTTGAAGGATAGTGGTGGAGCATTGGGTTTGTGATTGGCATGGCATGAAACAACATTTTCATAGCTTAATTAAGTTACAATATAACCAATATAAAAATGCTATCTTTGAGTCATAATTAAATTGTTGTTTTCTGGAGATTAATAGTGTAGACTCAAATTCAAATTCAAAGGAGCTTTATTAGCATGACTGTTTGGATACAGTGTTGCCAAAGCCAGTGTTACAGATAACACAGTAGTGTCACACAAGAAAGAAAATAGACATAAAGCAATGCAGGTAAACATGTGAACACTGTGGTGACAGCGAGGCTGATATATATATGTATAAAAAAAACAATTAATATTGTTGCTGTAAATCCTCATGGTGTCATAAATTCTGTTTCATAACAGAATTATTTTTTTTGTTTACTGAAATGTCTACCTGTTATACGTGTTGGAGGTTTGAGAAAAGCGCTGTCCATGGTACCATCGTGGCGCTTACACGAAACTAACGACGAGGAGATAAATTAAATACATAGGCCTACATTGTGTGTGTGTGTGTGTGTGTGTGTGTGTGTGTGTGTGTGTGTGTGTGTGTGTGCGCGCGCGCGCGCGTGTGTGTGTGTGTGTGTTGGCGTTTTACTTTGAATCACATTTTAAAAATCGCTCGCAATATTTTACTCTAAAATTAAAAAAATAAATATAATTTAACAACGGCAGCTTTTTGTGACTTAATACTGGTCTGCGTGACTACACTGATACAGTTGTTTAAGGTTTTTTTTATTCGAGAGCTTCAAACCAACTAAGTGTTTGGAGGCCGGGTAAAGTTGTTATTGACCGACCCATGACACAGGCTTGTAACGAAGATGAAATGGGCAAGTTAAACAACAACAGAAATGAAAAATAGCACAAAAAAGTCCAGAAAACCTGTTTCACGAGTTTCTAAAAATCTCGTGGACGCGTTCTTTTTCCACGTGCTCAGAAAGGGCTTATCGCACTCACTGTTTAGTCATAAAATATTTCGCAATGATTAGATTGGAACTGACTTAGTAAAAGTGTTAAATGAGAACGAGGCTTATGCTTTGAAGCTTCTACTTAGGATTGTATTTTGTCACAATGTTACATGTGTGATTTTTTAGCTCATGGAAATGATTATTATTAGTAGCCTAGGCTAGTAGGCTATTATGATGAGTATTATTATTATTATAATGCTTATTGTGGGCTACGTATTTATTTTATTTTTTTCCTCATCTGTGTCTATGTCTATTGCCATTTTCATTTTTGAAGAAATAGGCAACATTTTGAAGATTGTGACTCTTATCCACAATATTTTAAATATATATAATAATAATAATAACTTTACAGTCATATCTTGCATGCAAACATCCGTGAGATGACATAGCATAAACGTATCAAATATCTTGCGGTGCGTAAGTTTCGGGAATATTAAGCTGCAAGACATCCAAATAGTTTTAGTTTGTTATGTAAACACTCGTTTAGAGCTTTAATTCATAATTAACTGTCAGATAGAAGAAGCATGGCACATACAGTATCCTTGTGCAATTAAAAAAATTGTTTTATTTGAGCAATTACAAAGTTTCTGTTGATTTAGTAAAAAAAAAAATGACCCTTTGGCATTTCAGCATTTTACAGATATTTTGGGGGGATATTATTCCAAAAATGCAAGGCTACTTTTCCCAATTGGGATGACAGGCTGAAGTAACCCAGGCAGCCTGTCTTTTGTGTTTGTCTATGTGCTTGACAGTTTGAACTTCTGGCCATGGCTGCCCTGTGGAAGGTTAGTGACCCCCATCCTCTACTCCTCCCCCCCAATCACTTGCTTTCATCTCGTGAGTGTTGCAGCACAGCAGCTCAGCCTCAGTGAGCTGGAGAGGTAAGGTGGTGTGTGTGTGTGTGTGTGTGTGTGTGTGTGTGTGTGTGTGTGTGTGTGTGATGGAGGGGTTGTTGGGGGGTGGAGGACACCTCCCTTAGGTGGATCGCGAACTCTGGCAGTCCTCAGGCGGTTTCCTGACAGGGCTGTGACACCACACACGGGTTGGTGGTGACCCCTCTACACTCACAGAGATCAGGGACTGAGCTTACACCAGCTCACACACACACACACACACACACACACACTCACACATGTACACACACACACACACACACACATACACACACACAAACATATACACACATACACATTCAACTGTAGGCACTCTTTCTCCGTTAGACATACACATGAACACAAACCCAACACAGACACACACACACACACACACACACACACACACACAATTAAATGTAGACACTCCTTCTCCCTCAAACATACATGAACACACACACACACACACACCTTCACAGGGGATTTGTGTTGGCTGAGAGAGTGGTCTTTGTTGCAGTGGAGTGTCATGAACTCCTTGAGGGCGTGTTGGATTGAGAGCGCCGACTGGTCCAAAACAACACCAGTGAAAAAACTGTGGTCAGAAAGGACCCATCTCCTTCATCTGTGAAAACAGGAGAGGAGGAGGAGGGGGAGGAGGAGGAGGAGGAGGCACAGTCTGTGAAACTCTCCATCCCTCTCTCTCTCTCTCTCTCTCTGATTTTCTCTCTCTACTTCTCTACATTTCCCCCCCTCTTTCTCTCGTGACTATAGAGCTTCCTTCTGGATAGCGTTCGTGTTTCATAGTTTTTCTCCTCTAGAACGCTGCATATTCTTTTAAAAAGCTTTGTTCAAGCATTTACCCACAAAAAGGCAAGGGGCCAAAAATAATTATCGTTTTGCTGTTGGATGTCACCAATTAAAAGTGCTTCCTAACGAGGGCCACAGTTTTTCATGTTTAATGGATGTATTTTAATTACAAGATGAGAAGACTTGAGAGGCTACTTTACATGTACTTTGTTGTGTGTGTGTGTGTGTGTGTGTGTGTGTGTGTGTGTGTGTGTGTGTGCGTGTGCACGTGGGATTGTGTGCATATGCGCCTTGTTACTTTTATGTGCTTTGTAGGCGTGTTTTTTTGTGTTTGGGAATTTTACTGTGCTACTGTGTGTGTGTGTGTGTGTGTGTGTGTGTGTGTGTGTGTGTGTGTGTGTGTGTGTGTGTGTGTGTGAGAGAGTGTGCGCGTGCGTGTGCACTCGCACATGCCTGCATATAGAAGACATAGAGACAGAAAGATATTCTCTGCTCCTATGTACCAAATACCAGTCAGATCTCCTCACAATGTCTTTGCATCACACTTGGGCCGCACTCCAACACCAATCCACCGTATTAACAGAGGAGAAAAAGGAGACCTAGTAGCATCTCTTACTGGATGAGATTCTGTTGAGCTTCTCTCCTTCACTCACCTATTACTCAGCAGGCCATGCAGTGCTGCTTAAAATCCGGAAGAAGGCCAAATTAGATCATTTCTATTGATCAGCTTAAAGTGAGTGACATGCAGCTCAAAGACAAGCCTCTAATCCCCCAATTTTAGTGCACGTTATGAGCTGAGGGGGCATTAATGTCTTACTAGACTTAGCCGGGTTATTAAGCACCTGAGGCACTTTTAGTTGTGGCAGTAGCGGTGGACGGGGCCTTAATAATACTGGTGACAGGTTGGCTGCGGCCTCGTTAGAACGTCCCCCCCTCTCTCTCTCTCTCTCTCTCTCTCTCTCTCTCTCTTTCTCTACGGATGGACGGATGGCCAATCGTCTCATACTGCACGTCTGTCTCCAGACGGACGGTCAATCGTCTCATGCCACACGTCTGCCTGAGCCCAGCTGCTTCGTGTGGCCACTCTAATCCACAGCCTACGCTCAGAGCCTCTCCTCTCCTCTCCTCTCCTCTACTCTACTCTCCTCTACTCTCCTGTCTTGTGAGTGGGACAAAGTGAGAACCACAAACACACAGCACAGTCTGTAAAAGCGTCTCAAAAGTAACATTATTATTATTCACATTGTATACATTATTTACATTAATATGAGGAAAAGTGTTGTTTTGTATGTTCATATGATCCCCCCCCAAATACTTTGTAGGACCAGAAGTTTGTCTGTAAATAAATGTAATTACCTATCTGAATGGAGACACCTTTATGGCTCTCTGATCCTATAGTATAATTCACATTGAATATTGTCAAAAATATAAAAGCAACCAAACGTATCATCACATGATTATGTATGATTTTTGAACCCTTTAAAGCATATAATAATATATTATAATACACTCACAGCCACATAGAAAGAGATAGATAGATAGATAGATAGATAGATAGATAGATAGATAGATAGATAGATACTTTATTAATCCCAAGGGAAATTTTAGGCATCCAGTAGCTTAGACAACCATAACACAACAAACACACATACACACATGCATAAACAATACACACATCACTCACAGAAATATAATTTACATAATCATGCATTGAGTCATTGTATAAGACGTGCAGCAGCAAATGCACAAGTCATGTGTAGCCTAACATGTTGCAATAATTCCACATTGCAACTAAGAAGAATTTAGTTTACTTAGGTTGTATGGCAGGTTCCAAATGGAGCTGGTAAAACTGACGCTGGGGAGCAGTGTTTCATATATTATTAATATTTTCCTGGGAGGCATTCAAAACAAAGGGAAGGCAGCGTCTCCTCTTTATCTTTTTCAGCAGTTATTCCTGCTTGATTCGGTCTGATGGTGAGTGATCCAGTTGACAGCCCACAGGAGAGGCTTGAAGAAAACCCCATAAGGACTCTGTTCGCTGTCATTTTGATAACAAGCACTTTTCCCCCTTTTTCTTTTTCTCCCCGTTTTTTTTTTCTCCACGACGGTTGTAATTTGCTCGCGGTCGTTAGATGAACAGACTGGCACCTGCTTCTCTGGAACCTGCCAATTATAGCGCGTGGCGTGGTCTCTCATTTTCTGATTCAATTAGCCGGCCTCCGACGCGAGCCTGTCGCTCTAATTGCAGCGCACTCCGCGGCCGCGGCCGTGATTAATCTTTGTTCATCTACAAGCGATCTGAAAAACATAATGGAGTCCGTTTCAAAAGTCTAACCCAAATCCATACATCTATTCTATTGCTGTGACTTTATCAATACAGCCTCTGCATCTTATCATTTGGACTTTAGTGATGCATTATTGTTTTGTTCGAATAGCCCTACTATATCTATATGAATCATTGAGATCAGATCGCATATTCATTATTGTCATAATTAAAATGACGTTAATTAAGTAGTGCTGTATAGTTTGTAGTTAATTTGTATATAGCATAACAAAACAGCATCACAAATAGGAAGCCTGTCTGTGTAAATAAAATGTTGGTTATATTTGTAATAGTGCTAGTTAGTAATGCATTCATTGTTTTCCTACTGTTAGTAAGATTGTTAATGTTGTTTGTTGTGAGAAAGAGGGTTGTGTGATATTTGTCTGTTGTGTAGGCCTATTGATTGTGGGTGATATTTGTGGTTGTGTTGACATGAATGTATCTTGCATTTGAGATAAAAAGTTTTGTGTAATAGAGATGGCCAGTTCAATGCTTAGTTCTTGAATAGTTCTGATGTTTTTGGTGCTCTTTCATGTATGCTGTTTCATGTGTGTATGTTCCCACTGAAGTGTGTGTGTGTGTGTGTGGGTGTGTGTGTCCGTTCGTTCAGTCTCTGATTGGTTTGTCATGAGTCTGGTAGGGCTACACACACACACACTCTGCCGCTCGGGCATTAACAGGCCCCATGGCTAGTGTTTAGCGTTAGTTTTAGCGTTAGCGTTATTAGTGTGTCCTGTGTCCTAATCCCCCTAATGAACTACACACGGACCTCCTCATAATACTCCCCATCTTGAAAGCCTTTAACCCTTAATCCTGTCCAGAAGGCTCCGTGATGACATTCATCTGTCTATGCTCCACGAGCTACACTGCTGTGTGCACGCACACACACACACACACACACACACACATACACACACACACACATACACACACATACACATACACACACATACACACACACACAGCGGGCCTCTCGGACAGACCACCAGGCTCATTAGAGAGGGATGCCTCAACCTGCTGAGCACACACCCATCCATCACAAAGCCACACACATACACACACACACACACAAACACACACACACACACACAAACAACATACTTATGCATATGCACATAGACACATGCCCACAAATATATATGGACACATACACTGACACACGTCCAAATGCATGTGTACACAGAAGAAGATGACCACCCACACACGCGCACACACACACACGCACGCACACACACTTGTTTGCTCCGGGTACCGCTGTAATTGAAATGCCAGTGGATTATGGTCCTCATCCCCCACACAATGATGTTTGTGTCCCGCCGAGCCCAAACATCACGGAACTCTGGAGCCACTCACATGATTGGCTAATCTCGGGCTTCTTGGAAAGGGGGTACTGACGTGATTGGCTACTCTTGGGCCTCTTGGAATGGGGGAGGGGGGGTCAAGGCATTGTGCCTCTAAGACTCGAAAAACACACACACACACACACACACTCTCTCTCTCTTTCTCTACTGTACAAAACAGCAAACAAACAGTGTTGTTGTGACATCTGGTATGTTTGTGTGTGTGTGTGTGTGTGTGTGTGTGTGTGTGTGTGTGAAGGTGTAGGTATGAGGTGTTGCATATTTTGGGTGTATGTTTTTGTTTCATTATTAGGTGTGTGTGTAGTGTGTGTGTGTAGCGAAGTTTTGCATATGTGTAAGCTGAATGGAGTCTGACAGCCGAAAGTTTTGGAGGCAAGATCTGGCCTTGATTATGACGACAGTGATAGAGCTGTGCTGGTATAACCCGATCCCTGGGCGCTTCGCCACCAGAGGGTTATGGCCCATCAACAATAACACACACACACACACACACACTCTCTCTCTCTCTTTCTCTACTGTACAAAGGCAACAAACAAACAGTGTTGTTGTATCTGGTATGTTTGACGTATTGTGTGTGTGTGTGTGTGTGTGTGTGTGTGTGTGTGTGTGTGTGAAGGTGTAGGTATGAGTGTGTTGCATATTTTTTGGGTGTATGTTTTTTTGTTTCCAGTTGTTTTCATAAGTGTGTGTGTGTGTGTGTGTGTGTGTGTGTGTGTGTGTGATGTGTGTGTGTGTGTGTGTGTGTATGAGTGTTTTGCATATGTGTAAGCTGAATGGGAGCTCCACAGCGAGTGTGTTTGGAGGCAGATCTGGCTCTGACAGGATGACAGTGATCAGAGCTGTGCTGGTGGCACCCTGATCCTGCGCTGGAGATGGGGCTCACCAGGGTCACATCAGAGAGCAGGGCCGACTGTCAACACACACACACACACACACACACACACACACACACACACACACACACACACACACACACACACACACACAACACACACACACACACACACACACACAACACACACACACACACACACACACACACACACACACACACACACAAACACATGGTCACAAACACATGGTCTCGTACACACACACACACAACACACACACACACACACACACGGTGTCGTATACACACCACACAGATGGTCTCATGTTCACACCACACACACACACACACACACACACACATGGTCTCATATACACAGCACACACACACACACACTTGCATGCATGCACACACATTCAAATACACACACTCTTACACTCCCTTAAGCACAGCAACAACACACTCCACCCCTGTCACAGGCCACAGTATGTGGTCACTGGGCCAACTCTGTGCAACACTATGCAAGAACACTCAGACAAAATGCAACACTTAGTAATACATCAATGCACATTCCACTGCACCAAGTGTTTTTAAAGGTGCAGAGGAGATCTTACAGGTAAGGTGAGATATGTGTTTATACAACGCAATCCCGCTATGTAATAAATATCTTACAACACCATATACTGTAGAATGTAGTGTTTACAGTTGCTGGATATTATAGCATTTATTGACTGCCTCCACATGACATAAAGTATTTTGTTCGATGACTACAGCAGATGTGTTGAAATATTCAAAAAATCACCCTAAAAATGACGACATATTTACAGACCCCAGGACTGTCAGGACATGCATTTTTTCCCTTTTCAGAGCAGCTAGTTGTATGATAGTTATCACAATGGCAAACCAGATGCCTTAAGAAGGTACATGAAGATATATCTATGTATACAGTATGAAGCATCTATATGCGTGCAAGATAAGCCCATCACTAGAGGGTAATACAATAAATAAAGCACATGACAACCAATGTGCTCATACAATTTACAATTTACATAACAACAACAACACATTGCATTTATATCATGGCACTTTTCAAGACACCCAAAGAGCTTCGAATTTTCTTGATTATTTTAATTAATCAATGTCACTCACTAAATCTTTTGACTAATATTATCCAAATGTACATCATGATAACTCACATGACAAATACATGTCTGTCTGTCGCTTCTGGCTCACAGTTGCCTTGATTATATTTAAAAGTGGCAGTTGAAACAACTCAGATTATAATTAATTGCTAGAAGACTGATCCGTTAGCTTGATTGAGAGTATAGAGTACACTACTACACTACTACACATACTGGTAGTATAGAGTACCCTACACTACTGGTACTTACTATAGAGGTACACTAGAATAGAAATATGGACTGACGATTGGACCAGAGTGAAGGAGAGGAAAGAAGAAGACAGAGGAGAGGAGAGGAGAGGAGAGGAGAGGAGAAGACCTAGGAGAGGAGAGGGGAGGAGAGGAGAGGAGAGGAGGGAGGAGAAGACCCTGGGAGAGGGAGAGGGGGAGGAGAGAAGAGGGAGGAGAGGAGGGGAGGAGAGGGAGGAGAAGACCTAGGAGGAGAGAAGAGGAGAGGACCTAGGAGAGGAGAGGAGAGGAGAAGACAGAGGAGAGGGGAGGAGAGGAAAAGAGCTAGGAGAGGAGAGGGGAGGGGAGGAGAGGAGTGGAGAGGAGAGGAGAAGACCTAGAAGAGGAGAGGAGAGGAGAGGAGAAGACCTAGGAGAGGAGAGGAGAGGAGAGGAGAAGACAGATGAGAGGAGAGGAGAGGGAGAGGAGAGGAGGCTGTGTTTTGAACCTCAGTTCAACCTGTGCTGGGTGTGCTATTCCTCTGGTTGAAACAGACAGATGCAGTCTGAGCTTTAGTCTCTTCTCTCTCTCTCTCTCTCTATCTATTCTCTCTCTCTCTCTCTCTCTCTCTCTCTATCTCTTCTCTCTCTCTCTCTCTCCGTGCGGAGCTGGAGAGGCTCACTCCATGACAGCTCTCTCAGCTCTGCCTGGACCTCCGACTCCGCCAGCGTTAGTTTTCTCTCCCAAGCCTTTGAAGTGCAGCTCTTTTGTCTAATAGCAGGAAGGAAAGCCCATTAATCATCATTGTGACTGTGGTGCGTGCTTCCCTGCGCGCACGTGCATGTGTGTGTGTGTGTGTGTGTGTGTGTGTAGACTCATTATTTTTTCATGTCTAATGAAGACATTCAAATCTAAACACTTGACTAGATCAAATCTATAAGTTAACACACCTAAAGTGTTTCCACTGGTAAAGGAGCAACAAATCCCACATTCTAGAATGGATCTGGTTCCCCTCTACATCACCAATGGAGACGTATCTAACAGAACCCTGTATAAAGGTTGCCAGCGGCGACTGAGAACACCAGGGCCGTCGCTCCCGGAAATGGAACATTCTCCCCTAACGTCAGCAGTGGCACCAGGAGCAGGAAAGCTCATAAATATTTTTGCTGATGATGCAGGAGAGGACAGGATCTACACCTATCTAGAACAAAGGCAGGGGATAGGGAGAGGCAAGCCTGCAGATAAACTGCTGGAAAACAAAGAGATAGAGATAGAGAGAGAGAGAGAGGGAAAGAGAGAGCGGGAGGGAGAGGGAGAGAAATGAGCCATGGGGAGAATTAATCGCCACTTTAAACACTACGTATCGTGGAAATAATGTCTGTCATGGAAACGTTTTATTTAGACCTTTGTAGTTCTCATCCAAATGAACCACGACGGCAAGGCTGGCCACATTTGGTGCGCTTACTGAGAGGGCTGCCATTAACGGGATCCAAGAATAATGGCCATCCTCAGCCTGATCGGCGTGTAAAAACAAAGGGTGCTCGTGAGTCCAACATCTGTCCACTGCAGCACAGCCCCATGTACAGGCTGAGTCTGGACCCAGCGGCGCTGATCAACACCAGGCCCTCAGCTCTGAATCAGTCACTGCATGGGGCAGCTCGGGGTGAACAGAGGAAGTATCTCTCTGTCTGATATCACTTTCTGTTGTCTAAAGCATCTCTGTCTGATTCATTTCTTTGTTTAATGCATCGCTCTGTCCTGTCTGATTAATCTCTTTGTGTTGTTTAATGCATCGCTCTTGATTGATTTATTATTTTTGTTGGGTATCAGATCCAGTGTAGATTAATCTCTCTCACACACACACACACACACACACACACTCGTCCCTTACAGGCTGAGGAGGTATTCATACAAAGCTGAATGCATGTATGTGTCCTCCCTGTCCTCTTTTCACCCAGTCAGACCTGTGCTGAACAGCACTCTCTCTCCCTCTCTCTCTCTCCCTCCTTCTCTCTCTCTCTCCCTCTCTTTCTCTGTCTTTTTCCCTCTCTCACTTTCTCATCCAGTCAGACCTGTGCTAAAGAGCATTCTCTCTCTGTCTCTCGCTCTCTTTCCCTTTCTGACTCAGTCAGACCTGTGCTGAAGAGTGCTTCTCTCTCTCCAAATTCAAATTCAAATTCAAAGGAGCTTTATTAGCATGACTGTTTGGATACAGTGTTGCCAAAGCCAGTGTTACAGATAACACAGTAGAATAACAAAAGAAAGGAAATAGACATACAGCAATGCGGGTATAACATGTGAACATAGAATAAATAATAGCATTTGAGTGTGTGTGTGTGTGTGTGTGTGTGTGTGTGTGTGTGTGTGTGTGTGTGTGTGTGTGTTTGTGTGTTTGTGCGTGTGTAGGTCTGTGTACACATATATACATGTACACACATACAGTACATATACATACATACACACACATCTGTGCACAGGAACATGTCTGTGTCAGGATCTGGCCCGGACTTTTGGAGTTTGTGCCACCCTGGTGGCCATTTTGTGTATTGTCCTGTGTTTGTTTTTGCCTGTTCCCCATGTGCTTTGTGTACAAAGTCCCATATGTAAGTAAGAAAGTCTTTAAATGTAAAGTTCGTGGTAAAAATAAATTCTGTTTTGTCCGTAATTCTGCCTGGTTGAGTCTTGCACTTGGGTCCTCCTGCAAAACCCTGACAGTATGTGTCTGTTAACACAGAGACAGGTTTTTTGACAGTATGTCTGTTAACACAGAGACAGGTTTTTTTTTTTTTTTACAAACATAAATAGCAAGAGTAATAATAGGATGGTGTGTGTGTGCATGTGTTTGTGTGTGTGTGATGTCTATGTACATGTTTCAGGTTGAGTCCCTCAGATCTTCACATTTCAAAATAAATTGTGCTGCTAGGGCAGCAGAGGGCCCTTCGCCAAGGAGTATGGTCATTTTTTTCATTGTCCCAGTCTTGAAAATGTGGGATATCTCTTTGGAATTTGGGGAAGAAAGCCCATCTAATGTTTTCATATTTTTCGCAGTGTAGAAAGAAGTGCTCCTCTGTCTCAACCATCTCTGCCTGGCAGTGACCACCTATTCTTTGTTCTCTCGGAAGCCAGGTTTTCCTGTGTCTCCCTGTTTCTGCTGCTAGATTGTGGTCACTGAGCCTGTACTTAGTCAGGGTTTGTCTCTGCTTTATATCTCTGACAGAGATAAGAGAATCTGCCAATTCATATTCTCTTTTTAGGGTCAGCTAGCAATTCATTCTACTTTAGGTGGTAATTTGGTTTGTCCAATGTTCTAAATATTCTTCTTTCGCTTGATTCATTATTTCATTGACTCTAATTGATCTTTGGGAAACAGACCTGGACTGAGCTTGATGTGTATTAGTGGTTATTGAGTTAGTTAGCTTCAGTACCAGCTGGCTCAGAGGACTCTCTTTTCAGGGTTCATCTCCTGGGTTTTCAGTGCCTCAAAATGGAGGGAGTTCTCGGGACTGCTGTTCAGGTGCATCCAGAATTTCAAGATTCTTTTCGGTATTGGTAAAGCCAATGGGAAACGGCGAAATTCTGCCCTACATGCATTATTGGGTGTTTTAGATTGAACTTTAAATATTGAACGGCAGAATTCTGCATGTAGGGCTTCGGTTGGATGCTTGTCCCACTTCGTGTAGTTGTGCATACTGAGTGGACCCCAAACCTCACTTCCATATAGCGCAATAGGCTGGATTATAATGTCAAATATTTTGCACCAGATTGTAGTTGGGATGTTTATTTTGTGAAATTTTCTTTTTATGGCGTAGAGTGCCCTGCGGGATTTTGCTTTTAGTGCATTCACTGCCATGCTGAAACTCCCTGATGCAGTAATGATTAGACCAAGGTAGGTATACGGCATTGTGTGTTCTAGGGCGGTGCTGCCTAGGGTGAACGTGTATCTATTTTCTCTCTCTCTCTCTCCTTCAGGCCTCAGCAAATAAAGCCTTTATGTCAGTGCTGTTTCCATCACACACACTTGTCCTTGAGATTCAGAAGGAGAAGGAGAAGGGGGGTACACATAAGTGTGGCCTGTTCTGTAGATGAGAACTGTGTGTGTGTGTGTACATGTGCATACATGTGGAAAGTGAGTGTGTGTGTGTGTGTGTACATGTGCATACATGTGGTAAGTGAGTGTGTGTATATAAACGTATATATGTGTGTGTGTGTGTGTGTGTGTGTGTGTGTCTGTCCTGCCACTAGGTATAGACTAATCATCAGTGCCCACCACTTCAGCATGGCCTGCAGGTGATCAGTGCTGGAACATCACGCTCCAAAATTAAATTTTGCCAGACGTCCCCTCCCCTTCCTCCAGCAAGAGGCGTCGAGGAGGACACTGTAATACAACTGAGTGTCTGTTTTCCCCCTCCCATCTCTTTGGGCTTAGCACACACTCACACACATTCCCCCCCCACCCACACATACCGCTCCCAAAAAGTCAGTGACTTTTCTAAACAAATGAAATGTCATCATTGCGTTTGTTTCTGGGAGATACAGTTCAACAGGGGGACTATTGTGAAGAGTCTCTCTCTCTCTCTCTCTCTCTCTCTCTGCTTTTTCTTCTCACTCCCACCATCTGATGTGAAATTCAGGTCACCTCACTTCCAAGAGGGAAAAAAGACTCACAGTAATTTCTTAATTATTTTTAAGCGAAGACCTTTTTTTGTACGAGTATTTCTAGACTGCATCTTTTTTCTTTCTTTTTTTCGAGGGAGCGCCAACGCACGTTCTGTTGTCGAGCAGCTGCAGCACCATCCAGCGAGGTGCACTCAGACAACCGATGGAGCAGGTCTGCACTCTCGCTCTCTCTCTCGAGTTATCTCTCTCTCTCGATGCATCATTGGGTCGGCCGCGTTGGAGGCATCAAGGATGAACTCTGTGTGGTAGCGTCTCAGGGAGGCCAGAGAGCGATCAATGCCCAAGCACACACACACAAAACAGCCTGTTCACACACTTGTACTCACACTCACACATGCACTCACACTCACACTCGTACTGGCAAATCAATGCCAGGAAGAAACCTTGCCCAGGGCCATGCAAATCAAACCCTATTCATGGGAAGAGTGAAGGAAAGAGAGAGTGAGAGAGAGAGAGAGAGAGAGTAAGGGAGAGAGGAAGGATGGGCGCTAGAATGAAAGTGAAAGAAAGACAGAGAGGGAGGGTGGGGGGGAGAGAGAGAGAGAGGATGAGTACTGGAGCAAGAGAGAGAGGTGGTGGGCTAGGGGTGTGTGGGGGTGGGGGATGTAGTGCATTATTCATAGCCAGGAGAATTGCATTAGATTCCAATACTAAAGCTTTAGAAAAATAAGATCTCTTATGACTTAAGCGTGAGAGGGTTGAACGGCAACAATGGAGTCAGCAGAAATGTATTCCAAAATAAGACCAACGGACAGGCAGACGTGGCCATAGCACATACATTTCAAAAGATTTCGAAAGTCCGACATACAGTACCTAAAAAGACATTTTAAAAAATACTCACAATAAGATCTGTAAGCATAGATTACATTATGTATTTCTGCATGTACTAGCAAGTGAAGTGCCTCCTATACCTAAAGTTGACCCTGCCTTTCTCTGACTGTGTTCTACTGTACTTAATGTCAATGTAGTTCTCTAAGACAGCCCAAAACCCACACTTCTATTCCAGACAGTGATCTACAATCTGCTTTTTGCAACATCAAACCCTCAAATACCAAGCCGTTTTACCCCGACTGGGCATTTTCCAAGAACAAATAAATTGCCTTCCATTCAAGCCACACTTCCTTAAACACAAGATACAACACACACACACACACACACACACACACACACACACAGACACACACACACACACACACTTAAAACAAAACAGTGTCCTTGGCAGGACCACCTGTTGTCCATTATTTTTAAGTATCTGTGGCTCATAAATCATAACAGTGCGTAATTAATCAAGCTGTCAAAACAGGCACTGAAGGTCACTCTGGCGGGTCAGGGGTCACATGTGGGCTGACAGGGGTCAAATTCACACCACGCCGAGGATTATGGGTGCGGGACGAGAGAAGCCGAGCAAACAGAAGTAAAATCAGATGAAACGCTGGACAGGGACACCCTCGCTGTGAGATCAAACCAACAGGAAGTTCAACAAACAGCCAGGAGCTGTCAAGAGGTGAAGCGAACACTCACACACACAACCTACACACACAAACTCAGGATGTGTGTAAGGATGTCTATATAGCATTTGTCCAGAACTTCATTTTTTTGCCCATTGTAAGTGTCTAATTCTTTGTTAGTGTGTTTAGGTTGAGTGAGTGTGTGTGTGTGTGTGTGTGAGTGAGTGAGTGTGTGCGAGTGTGTGTGTCTGTGTCTGTGTGTGTGTGTGTGTGTGTGTGTGTGTGTGTTCCTTCCTTCTGTGATAAGACAGAATACAAGAGCTAAAAGAGGTCTCAAGTGTACCCTGCTTACTCAAACTTGAGGAGAGTTGACCCAGAAATGAACATTCTACACATTTTTACAGACCAGCAGGTCCATGGGCTGCATTGCTTTCTTAAGAGGCACATGGAGCTGAACATTAGAAATACTCACCTACAACAAATCTACATCAGCTGATTTGTCATGGGCATAGATGTCAATGGTGACCTGAGAAAGCATTTGTGCTGCACTAAAAAAACATCCACTTACAAGTAACTATTGGCATCTGGCTGAACAGGGCATAGAATAACTTCAACATTGTCATTTTTTGATGATCAAGACTGGCAATTCCATGGCATGATCTGTACAGATTTGTAGGATACCTGTTTTAAGTGTAGGCCTAATAAATTATGTGTATTACTAATAAAGTATGTGGCTACATGTGAATTCATATTAGTTACAGAAATATGTTAGTCTGTTAAATAACCACTGGCTAATAAATGATAAACAATTTCACGTTTGGACATTTGCCTTCTTATAAATACATAGATTAATTTAGGTTGACTTCCATGGTTGTAAACCAACAAAATGGCCTACATCATGCAGCTCGCTGTAGAGCAAGTACTTCCCTACACCGATATGACATTTTTGAGTGATTGTCTTACCATGGAGACTTTAGATCAGGTCAGCTCAGGCGAGGGGCGAGTAGAGCTAGCCTACATTGGAGAATTCATTAGCCAGGGACTTGTTCTCCACTTCGGACAACAGCTTCAGGTTTCATACAGTCCACTTTGCTTCCCACTCTTCATGAGCAGAGCATCACCTAAATTACCGTGACGGTGCAATTGCACTTCAACACAACCGTTGTTCTGACGAGGACGGAGAGGCCTGAGGTGGCCGTCTGTACCCACCGGAGCGACGCGTCTCCTTCTGCCTTTCGCTCGGTTTGATTGCGCGGAAGCCACGGGCAGCAGCTGCGCTGAGGCAGGTATTATACGGCGTTTGTTCAACCGCTCGAGCCTGTGCGCCTCGCAGGGAAGGAAATTCCCGCGCTGCCCCATAATTTTCAGCTCAGTGCTGCTTATTCAAACAGTCAAACAGTCAGCGAGGCCCTGGAGCGAGCTCCGCACGAGGGGCCTCCGAGTCGACGACTCTCCAGTCTCGCGCTCTGCTGCCCCCTGGCTCCACGCGCTGAATTTCTTTTGGCTCCACCATCACAGATAATTACGAAAAGCTTTGGGCTATAACGTGTCCCATTTTGATCCTCAGTATACCGACCAAACGCAGAGACAGACTGATCTCTCTCTCTCTCTCTCTCTCCCTCTCTCTCTCTCTCTCTCTCTCTCTCTGTTTTCCTTGCTCAATCGCCCTCTTATATGTTCTACCCTCGCTGTCTTTAGAAAACAGTCATACTTTATATGCATTAAATTCCCCTACAGCAAGAATGGAATTATGTCGAGGTTATATTCTAATAAATAAAATACAAGGATGGCCTCCCTAGTCACCCCAGTCGAAGACACTTGTCTGCCTTTCCAGTCAAATTGTATTTTGCAGTTGTCCAGTTTCTTTGCTCAAATCCCAAAGTTGGAGGTGAAAGTCACTTATGTCAGTGTTACATGTCTGCTTTATTTCCAAAAGCTGATCATTTATTTGTTTAGAAAGAAATGACAAAACATACAGTGTAATGTTTTTTATCCCCCCAAAACACAGACATTATTTGTTTAACCATTTCGAGTGTTGTGGCGGTCTAGCATTTGAACTACATAACATTTTAAACTTTTAAAGATTTGTCAAAGACTTCTGGGCATATACAACAGATCAATTAAAACACATAGCCTAAATTGCTCATGTCATAATCTATAAAAATAGCAGTATTGAGGTAGGTCAGGCCGACTTGATGCATAATATAACGTGTGAGATATAGGTCCATTGGAAGCAAATGCTCTGATTAACTTTAAAGAACCTTTGGCCCACTTTCACAGGAGGATGCAACGCGGTCAGGTGATGTCTATTTCCTGTCTATTTCCTCTACCTGTTCTGGTTTCCAGCGGCCCGCCTCATTAGCGCACAGCTCTCACCTGCACATAAAAACAAAGACAGGCGACCAGGAGAAAAGGATGTGGGGGGTTGCAGAAAACACACACACACACACCACCACCACCACAGACACACACACACACACACACACACACACACACACACACACACACACACCTCCACCCCACCCCCGTGCATCCTCAAGTGGAATAGCACATTAGTTCTTTCGATCCCTCTTTCCATGCATATGACCCACTTATGCTGATAAGATGCCCCCCTCCCAACACACACACACACACACGCACGCCCACCCCTAAATAACTGGTGTTGGGCATTCTACCTAGGCACCAATCTGCCACTCAGACCACCTCACTGTCTGCCACACCGAGTTCCTTCTGACCGCCGTCTCAGGAGAAAAGAGAGAGGAAGAGAGAGGGGGATAGAGGGGGGAGAGAGATGGATGGAGAGAGGGAGAGATAGAATAGGGAAAAAAGATGGAGGGAGGGAGGGAGAGTGCAAGTGCGAGTGAATTGGTCTGCCTCCAGAAATTAAATTGAGACTATACAATAGCAGGCCACTTTGTCCAATTAAAACATTGTGGAGGCGACCACAAACTCCAAGGACAAACAGGCGGCCACCAGAGGTCAAGGCACCATCACCGGAGCCAGCTGTGTCCACCCCGCCCTGCCTCGCCCCAGGGACGAGGAAAATGGAGGAGGCTCGCCTCCGAAACGCCCTCAATAGCAGCCAGGAAGGAACGACAACTTCTTTAAAAAGAGGGGAGAGGGCTCTCCCCCTTCTCACCACTGCTGCATGTGATGCCAGAAACCAGATATAGAAATGGATGTGGAGAAGAGAGGAGTGGAGAAGAGAGGAGAGGAGAAGAGAGGAGAGGAGGGGAGAAGAGAGGAGAGGAGAAGGAGGGAGGAGAAGAGAAGAGAGGAGAGGGAGGGAAGAGGAGAGGAGAGGAGAAGAGAGGAGAGGAGAAGAGAGGAGAGGAGGGGAGAAGAGAGGAGAGGAGAAGGAGGGAGGAGAAGAGAAGAGAGGAGAGGAGGGGAGAGGAGAGGAGAGGAGAAGAGAGGAGAGGGAGGGAGGAGAGGAGAGGGAGGGAGGAGAAGAGAGGAGAGGGATACATTACTGCATCTGCATCCCACAGAGAAGGGGGTCACTGAATGGTAAATTAATAGAAAAAGTCACCAAGTTTGAAATAAAAACTATAAGACATTTGTTTGTTTGTATTTTTTTCTTGTAATTGTTTCTTCGGGGGTTGTGAGAAAATACACATTTGTACATCAGAACGCTTAACAGAAACAGAATGCATAAGAACATAAGAGTGCTTGTGGAGTTAACAAAGCCTTTTGAATTTGAATGAGAAACAAAGAGAGAACGCAGAAAAAAAGAAAAGGCAAAGAGAACTGGAGGGGAGGATGAGAGAGAGAGAGCGAGAGAGAGCGAGAGAGAGAGAAAGAGAGAGAGAGACGGGCAAAGCAGAATAGGGGGTTTCTCTGGGGTAAAAAGGGGGCATGAGAGAGAGAGTGAGGGTGAGAGAGAGAGAGAAATGCAAGGGGAGGATGGGTGTGACTGTGGGGAAGAGACACTGTGAGAAAGGAGAGTAGAAAAGGGGGTTCTGTCAGGGTAAAGACAGAAAGAGAGAGAGCGAGAGAAAGTGAGCGAGAGAAAGAGGAGACCCTGGCCTCACTGTCCCTCAGGAACCCCCTCTATTAAACGAGCTAATAGAGGCTCGCGTACGCCATAGGCTACGCCTCTTTCTCCTATACCAGCTCCTCTCGTCCCTGCCCGAATTTCCTCTCTGAATGCCCATAGGTAAGACACAGTAAATTATCCCCCCTCTCCCCTATCTCTCCAACACCACACACACACACACACACACACACACACACACACACACACACACACACACACACCACTCAGGACATCAGCACCAGAACACAGGCTTTGTTTGATCACTCAGGAAGCTGTATGATGAAACCAATACACTCACCACCAGACACACACACCCAACACACACTAGACACACACACCCAACACATACCAGACACACACACCCAACACACACCAGACACACACACCTAACACACGCACACACACGCACACACACGTACGCGCACGCGCGCACACACACACGCACGCATGCACGCACGCACACACACACACACACTCATCCTACAACATACTGGGTACAGGAAGGTAATAATCTAGAACCTTTGGCAGGTTCTTTGCAGAACCTGCAGCAACCTCAGAGAAGCGAAGGGTGGTCGGCGGGGGGAGAGCACACGGGAGCCCGATGCCGCAGTCCTGGCGCGCCGGTTTCTGCCGAGCGCTTGTTAGCTGCCGGCGGCAGAGGAGAGGAGAGGAGAGAAAGAGAGGGAAGACGGCAAGCAGGCAGCGAGATGGCGGCGATCGCGGTTTCCAGTCACGTCCGGCGTCGGCATCTGGAGTATTATGGCGGGGTCAATGTCAAAGAAACAGCACGGAGCTCTGAGTCTCAGCAAGCAATCAGTTTACCAAAGAGAGGAGAGGAGAGGAGCAGAGGGGGGGGGGGGGGGGGGGGGGAGGGGGGCTCTTTACCCTGAGCTTAATTAGCCACTGGCATGTTCCCTTTAATAATGCAGCATAAAACAGCAGCTAATAACCACAGACCCTTCATACTCCTGCACACACACAGACACACACACACACACACACACACACACACATACACACTCACATGTGCACACATACACACGCATACACACATACACACATGTGCACACACATACACACACAAATGCACACATACACGCACACACACACACAGATGAGATGCACACATACACCCTCACAACCTCACACTACACACACAT
>NC_063200.1:15709390-15729390 GCF_017589495.1 Alosa alosa
CTGCACTTGGAAATCTGGCACTAGTTAGCCAATGCTACCAACAGTTTTTCGATGGGGGTGCCTCAGGCATCGGCCTAGCCATGCAAATAAATCACTGTTTTACACCATTTACACCATATTTCAAAAATAATTCCGTGGAAATGCATGGATTCCAGTTGCTGCTACTGGAAGCAACTGGAATCCATGCATTTCCACTGAATTATTTTTGAATATGATCCCTTATCATACCTGTTCATTCGTACCTGTCGCTCGACTTATCTTGATTAAATTTAAGATGGCGGCGAACGGTAAACCTCCTGAAGGTACTGTCTGTATAAATCGTTTTGTAAATAAACTACCAGTGACACTTTCAATATCACACCAGAATTCTCATTTAAAAACACAAAATAAATACACAAAATGTCAGATGAAATGTCTACACAGCACACCTACACCAAGTATTGAATTTCCCCTTGGGGATCGATAAAGTATCTATCTATCTATCTATCTAGTAAGGATTAATTATACAAGTGTGCCTTGATTGTTATAGTCATCATTCTTGGTGTGAATGACTGTTTAAGATGAATCACAAAGAATCACCTGGTGTTCTTGCCACCGCAGTCCTTCGGTCCACTGGTGGTGATGTGACTGATCTAGTGGGTCACAGTCAGCAGCTCTCGGAGGAATTTTGTGACTGGAAAAGTATATCCTGCTTATCCTGCTGTGTGTTGGCTGATGAAACAGGTACAGGTGAGACATGGTGTCAGGTGATAATTTCTTTGAGGTGACTGTCTCTCTGAGGTGACCCCTTTCTCTGAGATGCTCTAGCATCCTGTAAGTGCTTATAATGCAATCTGCTGTGTGTGGGCTGAATAAACAGGAACACTGTGATGTCAGACCCAGAACCTAAATTCCCCTCGGTCCTCGGGGCGCTCTAGTGGCTGATGTCTTTGGTCGGTTTCTCGGTGCATGTCTTCTCGGTCCCTGAGGCTCTCTAGCGTCCAGAGAAGTACCTCCTGTGCAGGCTGCTGTGTTTGGCCGGTCTCTCGGTAAGCACGGCGCTGCGGAGCTGCTGCCAGAACCAGCTGTGGGCAGCAGGGTTGACCGGCCACTCGAGCACGCTGCTCTGTCTCAGGCAGCGGCGCAGGCCGAGGATGCGGGACCTCTGCAGCACCGGCTGCAGCTGCAGCAGCACCATCACGTCCACCCCCTCCTCCAGGAGCCGCTGGTGGGCCAGGAAGACCGCCATCTTGAACAGGCTGCTGCCCAGGAAGCTTTCGGTCAGCACAAAGACCGTTTTCCTGCTCAGACGCACACTCTGCGAGAGGTTGTCCAGGACGGGCATGCCGGGTATCCAATCCCGCTCCTCCAGGCAGAGAGGGCGGGCCCTCTCGCCACCACACTCCTCCAGCTCAACCCGCAGGTAGTGCAGCACCCAATCAGAGGCAAGCGGGTCACTGGTGTCGTACATGATGAAAGCGTTGTACATGTACTGGGCAGAGTTTGGCCGTTGACTTTTCACTTTCGCTTTCAAGAAGCTAAAGATGTACGACACATCCCAATAAAAGAGGTGAGCGCAAACAGCGATGGACAGTACTAAGATCACTATAGAGGAAGTGGCGGTATAGAGGATTTGAGCGAGGTCATCATTAAGGCAGATGTCAATGTCCGATAGCATGATAGATCTGCCTCTCTTGGACTCTGGGAGGTTACACTGCACTTTGGTCACCAGGTTGGGCAGTGATACAGGGCTGTAGCGAATCCACAGGATGAAGTCCAGAAGGTCGCACGTGCAGCGGAAGGGGTTATTCTCCAATCGAAGCGTTTGGAGTGAGTCAGGCTGACCCGTCTGGAAAGTGGTCGCATTGAGGGTGGTCAGACTATTATGACTGAGATCCAGAATCCTCAAACTCAGAGTGGCTGAGAGCAATAACCCAGAGAGCTGTGCTATCCTGTTGTGGCTCAGATCCAACACCTTCAGCTGGCGAGTCAGTGAGGAGAGACTTGCGGTCACGTGATCCAGCTCGTTTTTGCTTAGATGCAGTTCTTCAAGCCGAGGTAGGCAACTCAGCACAGTCCAATTGAAGGACGACAGTCCATTCTGATTCAGGCGTAGATATGTTAAAGTGTCCGGCAAGTTCTCATATACACTGTTAGGAATGCTTTTCAGACCATTCAAGGAAAGATCAAGTATTTGTAAATTCGTAAGGTTTTTGAATAAGTTGAAACCTTGGCTGTTGCGCCACATCATGTCCAGTTGATTTCCTGCAAAGTACAACTTCTGCAGAGATGTGCTATGCATGTGAGGCTCTGTCAGTGAGCTAATCTCATTCCAATTTAAGTAAAGGACTTTTAGCGACTTTAGATATCGGGTGAATGCTAAACTGTGGTTTAGCCCAACCACCTGGAAGTAGTGTTTGTTGTGGTTTAAATCTAAGATTTCCAGGTATGGTAATTCAGTGAAGGCCTGATCTGATGACAGGTAAAGCCTGTTGCGAGACAAATCCAGATATTTCAGTTTTGGAAAAAGTCTGAACTCAGAGCCATTTAAAGTCTCCCCTATGGAGTTTGAGGAGAGATTGAGACAGGCAATGTTTTCCGTGTTGCTGAACAACTTTGGATTTATATTAAAGATTAAGTTCCGGCTGAGGTCCAGCACATTGCCAGCATTGACACACTCCGGCTTGATCGCTGGGGGATAAAACCGGTAGTCCTCATCGCGATGAATGTATGGCCTGAAGAGGATTGGTAGATCGCTATGTCCAGATGCCCCGACTTTTCCGCAAGTGAGACAACAACTCGACTCTGGTGTCAGAAGAAGATTTGTTAGTTGATTTTCAACTAATGTGAAAACAGACAAGTCATAAAACAGTTTCAAAAAGGAGAAATCTATCTTCTGGAGGAAATTGACTCCCATATTCAGCACAGTAAGATTTCGTAAGTTGTAAAGGGGTTTCAGGTCATCGCTGAGAAGCTTTGAGAAGTAATAGCCTTGAAGGTGCAAGGCCCTCAGCGATGTCATGTTTGCAAAATGTTGCGAAATATTTAACCGTGGAAACAGAGCCTTGTTGAGATTGTTGTAGGACAGGTCAATGACTTCGACGTGTGGTAGCATGGAGAGAAAACTTCCGGTTTGGATCTCGGTGATGAGGAAGTTGAAGGAGAGGAACAAGTACTGCAAGCGAGTGAGGTTCCGAAACCAGGCGGAGTTCACCGTCTGCAGAGAGTTCCCAGACAGACGCAGTTCCTCGAGCTGGGCCAGATGAGCAAAAGCCTGGGGGTGGATGACCAAGCCGTTGTCTCCACAGGGCTTACAGGGGAAAGGGGCGTTAGGGCAAAAGGGGCAGTTACCAGACAGGTCAAGAAATCGCAGTGAAGTCAAACCGCTGAAATCCGATTTGTTTATGTGTGCAATCGTATTTAGAAGTAGTTTCAGAGACATTAAGGACTCTGGCAAGTACTGGGGGACTTTTTGTAATCGGTTCATAGTCAAGGAGAGGTTGGTCAGGTGGTTGAGATTAGAAAAAGTCCCATTTTCAATCATCAAGGATCCGTTACAGCTGCTATGGAAATAACAGTTGTTGTCAAGGTTGATGGATTCGATGAGTGAAAGGTTTGCAAAGTCTTCTGACTTAACAGAGTTGATTTGATTTGATGCCAAACTCAGATTAGATAGTCTCACAGGCAGTTGTCTCGGCACTTTGGAAAGTTTGTTATGGTCAAAAAGCAGTGTTTTTAAACCTTCACAGTGTAAAAATGGAGGCTCCTTATTATCAAAGTATTCAATAAAGTTGCTATTTAAATCAATAACAGTTAAATTGAATAGATGTCTGAGAGGTACTGCCGCCACATATTTGATCTGATTTCCAGAAAGGTTGAGTTCTGTCACATTCCAAGGGAGCTTTTCAGGGATGTCTTTTAAATTTCTGTCAGAGCAATCCACATGCACAGAAGTGTTGAGCGCTGTTACAGAACACTGCCACTTCGTAGTGTGATGTCTTGTACTGAGAGCGACCGTCGAACAGAGTGCAAGCAATAAAATCAACCTCATGGCTCTACGTGTGAAGGATGAGATGGAACCTGCAAGTGAAGGAAACAGTTTTTGTAGACAACATCTTAAAATAGAACAACTCAGGAATGAAATACAACTAAATTATTTGTTAAAACCTTCATAGGACCCTCGTACCAGAGAACTATACAGTGCACACAGCCTGGATGGCTACTGGGTTAGTCTGTCTATCACATGGTCACATCTTATCAAAATAATTTCAAAGATAGCACAAGGTTGCTTATAAAACCATACCTCAAAAAGGGGCAATAGTGTGACTTTAATAGCATGTTTTGATTTAAATGTGAAATCTGAACACAAAACAAATAACAAAACAAATAATGTGATAAACGATTGAACATAAAAAAAGTCAAGCGATACTGCTTTTAACTACATACAACATAACATAATAGAATAGAATAGAAAATGCACTTACTTTCTGCTCTGTATTCAGTGTATATATAGGAGTGGAGAAGGACACTTCACATGACAGTGGCACATAACATAGCTGAGGGTGGATTAGTTTCACTTCCCCTTTACCTTAAATAAAGACGCATTTGTCACTCTGCTTGCAAAGGGGAAACCAGCACATTGTGTGTGTGTGTGTGTGTGTGTGTGTGTGTGTGTGTGTGTGTGTAGAATTCAAATGTGAAAACAAAGAAATTTGATTAGTGGATTCAAATAAAGAATTCAAATGTGTATGTGTTTCATCACAAAGTAAAGTAAATAAGAAATTAGGCCATATTTGATGATATTATTTTACTTTAACTGATTCTTTTGCTGTCAAGTTTGCAATTACAGACACTTTGTGAGACTAAAGCCAATATCTGTGTGTACGAAAGTCTGTTGGTATTACAGTATCGCAGTGTAAAGTTTCTCAGTATGAATGCTACTTTCAGTAGTTTGAATTCATCAGCAACACTTTGATCCCACTAACCCACATTTGACCCTTGTAAGACGTATGATTGTTAATAAAACCAATTACCTAAGGGATGTCACACATTTAAGCAAACAATAGGGGGCTGGGAGAGATGTGCGGTGATTCTCTTTGATGAGAGGGAGGACGTGAACACACACACACACACACACACACACACACACACACACACACACATGCACACACACACGCACACACACATGCCACACGGCCCGGTATCTGAGCACAGACTCTGGCTGAGCCTCTTTGCTGCAAGGCATTTGGGATTGGGTTCAGGGAGGCACTATTGCCAATAGCAAAGTAGTGTCCTGATTACAAAATTACTGAGCTCACATTTCCAATTATCGAAGAGACACCCCAGTGCAATTTCCGCCCGATTGTTTCACTGAACTCGACGACAACACTCAAAGAAAAGTGCCACGTTTCTCCTTGGCGCATTTTAGTCCAAAGTGGCGTTCCATGGGTGATGGGAGAGAGGCTGTTATCTGCCGCGTGCGCCTCTGCTTCTCAAGGATTACCCTGGCTGGTAAATTTAGGGTATATCTACACAACAAAACACTTCATTTAGGCACAGGCTCTCAGCAGCCCCCGCCATGAGATCCCACTGGGGGCTCCATATGAGCCAATGTATAATGACAACAAACCTACGTTCCATGCATTCGCTGTCTAGAGGCGGAAGGGCTAGACTTCAGTTGCCTTTGCTAGCTATACTTGTGTATGCCGTGATAGAACTGAGTGACCTTGAGGGTCTGCTTTCAGAAAAAAACACACAAGAGTTTCATTTTATTACATGGCTGTGAGGCTGTGGAGCAAAACATGGCTGTTGAACATGAACGCGTTGATCCTGACCCCCACTCATCCTTTTTCACTCTCCTCTCTATCTGTCGCTTTCTATCCTCTTTGTCTGTCTCTCTCTCTCACTCTTATCTTTCCTGTTCTGTTTCTCTCCCTCTTTACCTTTTCTCTCTCTCTCTCTCTCTCTATTTATTTCATCCTTTCTTTCATCTCTGACCATCACTCCCTCATCCTCCTCCTCCTCCTCCTCCTCCTCCTCCTCCTCTGTTTACTTCTCTTTGTCCATCGCTCTCCTCTCACTCTTCAACTCATAATTTCTCTTCAACTTTTTCTCCCTTCCTCTTTCTCTACCCTTTTCTCTCTCCATTTCTTTTTCTCTACCATTCTCTCTCCCTCTCTCCCTTCCTTTCTCCCTCACTTTCTCCCTTTCTCTCTCTCTCTCTCTCTCTCTCTTTCTGGACCTTTCTCTCTCCATACCTCGCTACCTCTTTCTCTTACCTGTTCTCTTTCTCTACCGTTCTCTCTCCCTCTCTTTCTCTCCCTCCCTCTTTCTCTCCCTTTCTCCATCCCTCTCTCTCTCTCCCTCTCTCATCCCTCTCTCTCACCCTTTACCCCCCTCTCACCCCTCATCCAGACAGAAGGGTTCAAAAGGACTCACAGTCTGTCAGACTCATGCACACACACTCTGCCCAACGCTTCACTAGTCTGACAGTGCACAAACACACACAGACACACACACACACACACACACACACACACACACCACCCGGGGTGAGTTCACCAGGGCTTCTCCTGAACATGCTACAGGACAGAGAGAGAGAGAGAGAGAGAGAGAGAGAGAAAGAGAAAACCACAGGAGACAGGGGCCAGCCTCTGAAATCTGTTTGTTCTAAGGGTTCGGTCTGCCGGTCACCGACACACACACACACACACACAGCCGTCCCAGACAGCAGCTGACTCTGACAGGGTCATCTGGGCCACTCTCAGGCCAGATCTGAGCCAGAGGGATGCCGCACTCTGGCTCTGTCTGTGACATCAGAGGTGTTTCATCAGTAAGCAGTAGGCACTCTCTCTTTGATCCTACTTACATTAATGTTGTGTGTGTGTGTGTGTGTGTGTGTGTGTCGTTTTTGTGATAGATACACAGCACACGTCATACACACCACATGTTATTGACTGTTTGACCCCACTCGTATCTATTGCATGTGTCTGTCGTTTCTGTCGCAGATACACACTACACGTAGTCACTCTGTTTAACTGTTTGATCGCGCCTTCGTATGTGTCTATAATTTCTGTTGTATATATACTTATCCGTCAGAGCAACAGAAAAGAAAAGTACAACACTGTTTGCTCCACGGTACAGTCGGTATATTGATATATATAATACAGTATTTACTTACTACCTGTCACAGACCCAAGGTTCATCTAATCTCTGTCAAGTTGTTCTTTCACATGTGCCCTAATACTAACTCCAGCACGCTTGATGTTTCTGGATGTCTAAGGTTGTTGTTAGGGGCAACACAACAACGCAACAGTATCGCCTCCTATAGTCTCCGCTCAGGCCTTATGGAATTCAAATCCATGCATACTTCCAAACTCTGCCAGAGACTTTCCTGGCTATTAGTATTCAGTAGCCAGATGAAGTGGACACTCCGGCAATTAGATGCATGGCACTCTGTGTGAACCCTCGGAGGTGCCAGCACTCATATTCCAACCTGCACTGGGGGCACCTTTCATGTATTGCTTCCCAAACCAGCACTACGTGGCTCACATACTGATTTGACAGTTATTAATTTTAAACTTGTGGTATCCACGCTGTCATCTCTCCATAGCTCTCTCTCTCTCTATCTCCCCCTCTCTTTATCACTTGTTCTTTCTCTTTACCTTTTCCCCTTTCCCTATCATTCTCTTTCTCCCTCTCTTTATCACTTGCTGTCTCTTTCTCTCTACCTTATCCCCCTCCATCATTCTCTCTCTCTATCTCCTCTCCTTATTCTCTCTCTCCCTCTATCTCCCCACTCTGTCTTTCTCCTCATTGATGGAGTGAGTGTGGGGACAGAGAGCTGTCAGGCCATGACCGTGTGACACTCCGACTGTGTTACTCTGAAGCTGTTCACAGGAGGAGGAGAGAAAGAAGTAGTAGAAGAACAGGAAGATGAGGAGAAGGAGGAGGAGGAAGAAGAAGAGGAGAAAAAGAAGTAGCAGAAGAAGACCATTTTATCACATTACAACTCCCCAACCAAGACAGGAGGGGGTTTCACCACACCACACTACAACCACACCACACCCACACCACACTACAACCACACCACACCCACACCACACTACAACCACACCACACTACAACCCCACTACAACCACACCACACTACAACCACACCACACCCACACCACACTACAACCACACCACACCCACACCACACTACAACCACACCACACACTACACCACACCACACCACAACCACACCACACTACAACCACACCAAACCCACAACCACACCATACACCCACACCACACCACAAACCACACCAAACCACAACCACACCACACCCACACCACACACAAACCACAACCACACCACAAACCACACTACAACCACACCCACACCACACAACCACACCAAACCACAACCACACCACACCATACCACACCACAACCACACCACACAACAACCACACCACACTACAACCACACCAAACCACACTAAACCACACCACACAACCACATCACACCACAACCACACCATACCACACCACACCATAACCACACCACACCACAACCACACCACACTAACACCACACCACACTACAACCACACCAAACCACACCACACAACCACATCACACCACAACCACACCATACCACACCACACTACAACCACACCACACAGCCACATCACACCACAACCACACCATACCACACCACACTACAACCACAACCACACCATCCCACAACCACACCACACTACAACCACACCACACCACACCACACTACAACCACACCAAACCGCACCACACAACCACATCACACCACAACCACACCACACTACAACCACAACCACACCATACCATACCACAACCACACCACACTACAACCACACCAAACCACACCACACACAACTCACATCACACCACAACCACACCATACCACAACCCCCACACTATAACCACACCACACAGCCACATCACACCACAAACCAAACCACACTACACCAGCCACACCACACACACCTACAACCACACCACACCACACCACACCAACCACACACCAAACCACACCACACAACCATCACACCACAAACCCATACCACACCACACCACACCACACAGCCCACACCACAACCACACCATACCACACCACACTACAACCACAACCACACCATCCCACAACCACACCACACCATACCACACCACAACCACACCACACAACAACCACACCACACACAAACCACACCACACCCACAACAGACCACAATTACACCACACTACACTACAACCACACCACACCACACCACACTACAACCACACCAAACCACACCACACAACCACATCACACCACAACCACACCATACCATACCACACCACACAATCACATCACACCACAACCACACCATACCACAACCACACCACACTACAACCACATCAAACCACAACCACACCACACCACCCTACAACCACACCACCACACCACACTACAACCACACCAAACCACAACCACACCACACCACACCACAACCACACCAAACCACAACCACACCACACCACACCACCACAACCACACCACAACAACCACACCACACTACAACCACACCACACCCACAACAGACCACAATTACACCACACTACACTACAACCACACCACACCACACCATACCACAACCACACCACACTACAACCACAACCACACCATACCATACCACAACCACACCACACTACAACCACACCAAACCACACCACACAACCACATCACACCACAACCACACCATACCACAACCACACCACACTATAACCACACCACACAGCCACATCACACCACAACCACACCATACCACAACCACACCACACCACACTACAACCTACAACCAAAACCACACCACAACCACATCACACCACAACCACACCATACCATACCACACCACACAATCACATCACACCACAACCACACCATACCACAACCACACCACACTACAACCACATCAAACCACAACCACACCACACCACCCTACAACCACAACCACACCACACTACAACCACATCAAACCACAACCACACCACACCACACTACAACCAAACCACACCACACAATCACATCACACCACAACCACACCATACCACAACCACACCACACTACAACCACATCAAACCACAACCACACACCACACCACTACAACCACAACCACACCACACTACAACCACATCAAACCACAACCACACCACACCACCCTACAACCACAACCACACCATACCACAACCACACCACATTACAACCACACCACACCACATCACACTACGACCAAACCATACCACAACCACACCACACCCACACTACACCACACCACACCATACCACAACCACACCATACTACAACCACACCACACTACAACCACACCATACCACAACCACACCATATCGCAACCACACCACACTACAACCACACCATACCACAAGCACACCACACCACACCACACTACAACCACACCATACCACAAGCACACCACACCACACCATACTGAAACCACACCATACCACGACACACAGACGGAGAACACCAGTCTTCATCAGTAACAAATCACTGAATTCATACAGTTACAAAACCATTTGGCGTTCTCAAATCCAAACACTAATCACTTCTGTAGTAATTCTTTGGCAGTCTTTTGTGTTGATTGGAGTGGTGGATTGTTCATGTTTAACCGTCACATTTTAATCTGCTTAGTTTTTCAAGGCAGTTCCCTTTTCTTGCATATTTCCTGTCTGTGTTTTTAAACAATGGCAGTCAGATGAAGTGAGAACAGAGATCCACTTTTACTCATGAGGTTAGTGAACAATCCTGTTTTTTTAAAGGTAATTTTTTTGTGTGAATGTGTGTGGAAATTTAGAAATTTCCCTGTCTCTCTTGACAACATTTCTTACTCATTTATAGCATGTTCAAAAACAAAAGTACAAAGCACACAAAGTCAATAGTGTGTGTTCACCCCTCGCTACACTGGCAGTCTGTTTCGCTTTTCTGATGTGTTTTCAATCACACATGGATCGTCTGAACTGACACGATTTATGCCATCCCCCCTTGATAGCACAGGACATTTAAAGCATTGGACTAACGGTGTATCTGAAACAAGATTTAAAATTCAGATGATTTTTCCATTTTTTTTTTTTTGTGTAAGTGTAAGAGCATGTTGGCTTGCGGGTGATTTATACAATTCTTCTGGCTTACATGCTCTGTGCGTTTCAGCTCTGCTCTCCCCAGCTGCAAAACATGAATCCAATAGACACATTTCAATAAATCAAATGCTTCTCATGTCAAAGACTTCCACTTCATTCTGTTATCTATGTTTTTGTCTCTCTCCTGATAGATGGGGGCATTTTTAAGGGGGTGGGCGCCCACTGAAACATTTATTGTACAAAGACCAGAAAAACAAATCATCGGGGTGGGGGCTGGGGGTTGGCTGGGATGAGAGAAAAGCGGAGTGGGTTGGGTGGATCAGGGGGGGGGGGGGGGTGAGAGACGACTAAATTATTTTATGTCTCCATCAGACTTTCCATAAGACAAGCATAAGTGAACGTTTGTTTTATTTCCCTTAAAAGATGCCCTTCATCAGTCAATGACAGAGTCCTGAATCCCAGAGACACGTTTATTAATAAGGGGGGGATTAAAGAGCCTAATTATAAGCCTCTCATTTGTACGGGGGAGTCAGGCCCTTCTTCTGGTTCCCTTAGCGACGACACTTGGCAATACCCCATATGCGCAATGTCAGTGTTGTCAACGGGCTTATCAAATCATCCATTCATTATTATGCCGACAGATCTGGGGGAAAAAAAGCTACTAACACACACACACAAACATGCACACAGACATGAACACACAGACTCACACAAACATGCACACACACACCCACCCACACAAACACAGATGTACACAGTTAATTGCTCACTTATAAGGCATTGAGTAGATTTCATTTAACGCTTTCCACAAGGGCATAAGGGCCAAAGTGGGTGGCAATTAAAGACAATAATCCAAGCCTTCATTAGAGAAAACTGTCTTTCAAAAAAAAAATATAGACTATTTTTTCATATTTCACCCAGAAATGCAAAAAAATAGAATTCTATAGCCTTCAAATTTACAGTGCCAACACAAGGTTTTTATAGAGGTTTATACAATAATTTAATGAACAGACATGAAAAACAGAAAGTCAAACTTGTGACCATGACAACAGGCTCTACACCACTGGAACTGTTCAAGAGGTTCACAGACAGACAGACAGACAGACAGTCAGTCAGGCGTATCTCACACAGAAACGAGCTTTAGAACAGTGGGACGTCGTAACAAAAGTCCACAGACCAGTCCTCTTCTGATGACAGGAGGGGGGGGGGGGGCTTTTAGAGATCAAACATGGACATTCTCACGGTCGACACAATTTTTATCTTTACAAACACAGGTTACAGAGCCGCGAGCACCGTGAGTGCATCGACTCGCACGTCACATAGAGGGGCAGACGGGGATCTCGAGGATCGATCCACCCAAAGGTCCTTCACTCGTCTCTCCCCTCTCAGCGCTCCTTCGGAGAGGAAGAAAACTTTTTCTTCGGGTCATGCACACAACAAACTGCATGCAGCATGCAGTATCGTCGGTAAATGCAGACTACCACTACGATTATATATACACATGGCAAAAACGCCTCAGTACAGTTTAACTGGTAGATTATTATAACAATGGTGCATAAATACAAAAGATATGCTGGGCTTCACAACAAATAAGAATCGGTAATAATAAATAAATGGCTAAATGGGTATAGGCATAGCATTGTTTGAGCTATTTACCATACGGATGGTCTATCCATATGTGAGATTAAGTAACACTTGTATTTAAACAGGGCGTAAACCTAGCACGTGCAAAGACCAATCAGAAAACAAAGCTTGGGAGGGAGAATTGAATCAAATAGCTTTGCCATCAAGTACTTTTGATATCTCATGGTAAACAATAAGTGGTAACGACAACTGTTTAAATTTGATCTTGAATTTCATAACTTTCGTGACACGTTCTTTTCTTTTGTCAGGAGTGAGATGTACAGATTCAAAAATTATTCATCCATGTAAGACTGTCTGTGTGACATCTGGTGTAATAATATAAAAAAGATTACAAAGGTGACCCCATGGATGTGTGAATTAGCTGTACAGATGGAAGGGCACTGGTCATTCAAAAAGGGAGGGAAAAAAGGGATACGAGGTTTTTATTCAAAGCTACTGAGGCATTCCTATAGACTATCCCCTGTGCTATGCCTGGGACACTTTTTACAGAGTGTACAATTTTACAGATGTATATAGTCTTTACAGTATGTACAGTTGAATTTACATGAGCTGTGCTCTACGTTTGAAAAGAAATGAAACAAACAAAAACCCACACTCAGGGTTTTTTTTTTTTAAACGCAGTCTAGCCTGGGTTGGTTCGCTTCCGTTTGCTGGGGCTTTGTGATGGATCCAGCTTTAACTCTCGAAACTGAATCTGCCCAAAGAAAAACACACAAGCATAAACATAAACACAAACATAAACACAAACACAAACAGAACAACAGCGAGCGAGCGGTTAGGGTTAGTGCCAGAGCCGCCTGTCAGATTATCACAGGCAGCAGGGCTTGTCAGCAAACTGGTTAGGCAATGTCAAATCTCAACAGGTGTAAACAAATTAGAGGCAAGGTCAAGGGTCACCCACCACTTGCACGTCGGAGGGCACTCGGGACAGGAAGTCCAACAGCTCGTTGTTGTCAATCATGTAGGGGTCGCGCAGCTTGCGCGTAAACTTGCTGACACCTGCGAAGCAAACACAGACGTGGTTACACCCCTCGCCGTTGATGGGGGCGCTGCTGGAGGTGATACAGGCTGCAGGGGGGTGCACAGCGAAACCCCCCTCCATGTTTACGCTTCAGCAGGGCAGTAGGAGGCCAACATAATAACAACAACAATGATAAAAAGCAATAACAGTTTCTGCTTGCTGCATGAGATTTGTAGCCTCCACAGGCTGTGTGATTCCCCTGCTATTGAGCTGCCTCCCGCTGAGCGACTGCTCACAGGAAACCAAAGTGCTCTGCTGCTGTGAGCTGCTGTGTGTTGCTAACAGTTAGCGCTCTTAACACAAACCCCTCTCAGGGCCTAACTGTTACCTAGACTGCAATGCATTTCTAGTGTGGCCATATTTGATGTAATAATTAAAAACATTGCACTGTTTTAATTTTAATTTTAGCATGTAAAACTTGACATGATTGTAAATGAGAACTAAGCCCCCAGTAGCCGTAAACCCACTGCTGAGCTAGGCCGAGACAAGGCTAATCTGCAGGCGTTAATGGCCAGGGCATCAAACACAGAGAATGAGAAAATATCTGCCTTTCCCAAAACCATGGTTGCTAACGCAATTTCCCATTGCCAAACAAATTAGCAACTATGGTTTTGGGGAACACGCCCTTGGATGGTATTGGAATAAGTCAAAGTAGTTAGTAGGAGCTCTTTTTTTCTCTTTTGGGGAAATGAGCTCATTTGCTGTCTACCCCAGAGTTAGATAAGAGGATACATAGCCTTCTGACAGAGAGAGAGACAGAGGGAGAAAGAGAGAGAGAGAGAGAGAGAGAGAGAGAGAGAAGATAGGTGTATCATAAGAGTGATGTGAGACAGGTGTGTGTTAGAACAGTGACAGAAAAAGAGGGGTGAGACAGGTGTGTGTTAGAGTAGTGACAGAGAGGGAGAGAGAGGTGAGACAGGTGTGTGTTAGAGTAGTGACAGAGAGAGTGAGAAATGAGACAGGTGTGGTGTTAGAACAGTAATGTATAATAACAGTGATGTGAGACAGGTGTATAACAACAGTGTTGTGAGACAGGTGTATAACAACAGTGATGTGAGACAGGTGTATAATAACAGTGATGTGAGACAGGTGTATATTAAGAATGACGTAAGACTGGTGACAGGTGTGGTGCTGTGCGACGCCTCACCCCAGGCCAGCACCACATATCTGAGGGGGATGAAGTAGATGATGACCGTGGCCACACTCAGGGAGGCGATGGCCAGCCAGCTCAGGAAAGGCACCGTCCAGTTGAAGGTGCTACAGAGAGGGTGACAGAGACAGGTGGGTGGGTCGACAGACAGTGTGTGTGTGTGTGTGTGTGTGTGTGTGTTTGTGTAAAAAAGACAGGTGGATGGGTCAGACAGACTGTCCTTGTGTGTGTGTGTGTGTGTGTGTGTGTGTGTGTGTGTGTGTGTGTGTGTGTGTGTGTGTGTGTGTGTGTGTGTGTGTGTGTTTTGTGTAAAAGAGAACTATGAATGTTTATGTTGACTTCGACTCTAACAAAAGCTATAATGATATCTGACTATAAATTCTGTCTCTGAGAGAACTGGATGTGCAAGATCTACAGATTGAAAGCCTCAAGTGGAAAAAGGAAAGCTAAAGACCTATGATACTATTGTGCAATGTTAGTTATCCTTGGCATCAGGATACAGCTTCACTCTTATCTTTAATGAGCATTTCATTGACAGAGATTTGGATTGTAAAATGGGTCGCAATAATGGATCTTGTTATGATCTTATTATGATTACTTCATTTCACTTGTTAATCCAAATGAAGCATTGTGTGTGTGTGTATGTGTGTGTATGTGTGTGTGTGTGTGTGTGTGTGTGTGTGTGTGTGCGTGCATGCATGTGTGTGTGTGCGTGCATGCATGCATGTGTGCTTGCATGTGTGTGTGTGCTTTTAGAATGGGGGCACCAGCTCTGAAGTATGAGGCAGAAACTATGTGTTAAAAAGCTTTCTTAATCGCTCTTGTGACACACACACACACACACACACACACACCCTGCGGGAGAACTACCCTCCCCCTTTTAACCATCCAGCCCTACCCCAGTATAGAAGACCACAAGCAGCAGTATAAGTGTGAAATTTGACATGCCTGAAAGCAACCTGCTTTACATGTTATGTACTGACAACCCACACTAAATCAATCATGCCCATATCCAGTCTTAAGGCTAATTTCATCATCAATATCAAAACATTAGTTGTATCTGTATCTTAACAATGCAGTAATATACTGTTTCAAAGCCCTGCAGGTGCTGTATACGGATAGATTTCTCCCTAGTGGCTATCCCCTTGGTCATTACACATTTACACATATCCTTTTATCCCCCTTGACCAGGGACCACAGATGTAAATTAGCTTATAGCTAACTCTGGTACAGGACTTGAACTGTATATGGCCCCTGACAAATAAACTAATAAACAAAAAGTCACACTAAAGTCCCATACCAAAACACACCCCTTCAAAAGAGGAATTTGAGAACTGAGAACTTCCGTCTCCCTTGGTGAATATAGTATGAGGTTACGGTAATAATGCTGATAAATATGTAAAATAAAATCAAACTTTCTACAAACTTAACTCTCTAAAGGCTTATATTGACATTGTGACCTTTGGCCATGCACTTCAATGCACATCAATCAATCTGACTTTATTTACAGTCTACCCATCATTTACATTTTGTGAAATGATTTTTGATACAGGCGAGTGCTTTTTTATTTTACTTTAGTTAGTGAGTTTGTTTGTTGCCTGGAGGAGGAGGTGGGCGGGCCTTGCTTACTTCTTTATCCGTTCGCCGTAGGACGCCACCTCGTCGAGAGCCGACTGCACACTCACACACACATCCTGGATGGCATACAGCTTGTCCATGAAGCCCTTCTTCTCTGAGTCCTGCAAACACACACACAAACACACACACACACACACACACACACAGGTTTAGCCAGCCTGCTTGGACAGCTTTGCTTTGCTAAAACAGGGCTGTGTGGACAGTCACTCTCCTCTATCTAGGCTCAGTAGTGTCAGTGCCACACCACAGTCAGTTGAGTACAAGGCAGCTTCTGGCGTGCACACACACACACACACACACACACACACACACACATTGACACATACATAAACACACACACACACACACACACACAAACACACTCATATGCACGCGCACACACACACCAAACTGGGCTTAGTTTATAGTTTAGCCTCAGTGCCACCCCAGTCAGTCATGTATATGCTGGCAGGCTCGATGGTGAGAGAGTTTAGATAGGGCGGAAGAAAGCGAAGAGATGACCACACAATTACCAAAGAATGGACATGGCAGACCAGCTGTAGAGGCCTTTAAGATTAATCTGCTTTTATGTTTTCATTTCTCATCTGTAACATCTGTGGCCTGTAACAAGCGTTATATACTGCACATGTGTGCACATTATATACTGCACATGCGTGAGCTGCTCCAGTACTGCTGCTGAGAACTACACCGGATCAGAGCCAGATCGGTGCCAGAGTCAGTTGCCATTGAGGGGTGTTCTGATGCAACACACACGAAGAGGACGGCAACAGACCTCCATTAAAGACACTCGGGGCGACAGCTGCTCCCCGGGCGCACTGCTAATTGTGGGTCAGATCCGGTGCTGATCGGGCTCTGATGCGGTCCGCATCCGCTGGCGGGTCGCGTGAGCAGCTCCACTGCTCCAGTGAAAAGCTGCGGCGCCGGAGGCTGGGTCCAATCTGCAGGCAGAGCGAAGCCTGTTCCCGGCAAAGCCAATGAGCTCTCGGCCAAGCCAGCCCTGCACAGACTGAGCCTATGTGTGTGTGTGTTTGTGTGTGTGTGGTAGGGTAATGTGTGTGTGTGTGTGTGTATCCCCTTCCTTCAGCCCCCTCGCTGCCCCTTTTTAATCAACATGTCTCTCTCTGTCCTACCGACAGATCACACACACATTCTTAATGTAGCGCACACACACACACACACACACACACACACACACACACACACACACACACACACACACACAGCTCAAGACTCTTTTGTGGAGAGTGTTTATTGTACTTCTTACACCCTTTAAAATACAAAGTGTTCAAAACATCGCTAATACTCCAAAAATGAAGTATTCAAGCACTTCTTAATATGAGGCTTAGAGCACTTTGCACTTAGGAGCTCTCCAGCATTCTCCAAAAAAGCCTCTAAACCTCGTTCATCTTGGAGCAATATCTAATTGAAGAGTGAAGTGAAAAAATATCTAATTGAATGCTGGGCTAAAAAAAGAAAGAGAGAGAGAGAGAGAGGAACAAAAAAAGAAAGAGATGGACTGGCCAAATACCTTTGTGTGGGGGAAGGGCCTTTTTGTATGTGAGGCTTCTGAGAGTGTGTGTGTGTGTGTGTGTGTGTGTGTTGGGGGGTTAGCTTCAGCTGCTAGGCGAACACAATGGCGGGGCCGTTCCCACCTCCTGAAGCGGGCCTCATTAATATGGATGGGAGGACCTCTCGCGCTCTCGTCGGCCTATTCTTAAGCACACACTCGGCCTGTCAATCAGCACACAGGGTACGACTGCTCTCTGCGTGTGCTCAACAGCCAAACAAAAAAATGATGAAATAATATTTACGACAGCAGCCCACCACAGCAGTGGGGGGATTGGGGGGGGGGGGTACGTTTTTAATAGACTGTAGCTGGAACACACACCCTGTACCCCCACACACGCATGCACACAACACAAATTCCAGACAGTATATAGATTGAGCGAGATGTTCTTTAGCGCTTTGTGAAAGCACCCAAAGTCACCCAAAGTCATTCGTTTTGACAACCAGTTGTCACCAAATCATGAAACTTTAGGGGATCAGAGTCGCTAAACCTCTCTGCCCCTGGGGGGAGAGGTCACTCCAGTCACTAAACCCCTCTGCCGTTGGGGGGTCAATGCACCTGATCCACACTGCAGTGCACAGCTCTCCAGTCGTCTTCACTTAAGGAGAGGATGGCGTTCTGGACCGAACTCTCAGTCATCTGCGGCATCACTAGCATCCTGAGGTAGAGTCCGGCAGCGGCATCACTAGCATCCTGAGGTAGAATCCAGCAGCGGCATCACTAGCATCCTGAGGTAGAGTCCAGCGGCGGCATCACTAGCATCCTGAGGTAGAGTCCAGCGGCGGCATCACTAGCATCCTGAGGTAGAGTCCGGCAGCGGGTTTCCAACCTGTTCACCCTGCTGAGTTTTGGGGGACCAGCAGGGATACTGTTTGTATATTAAACGGGCTAGCCCTTTTTACATTACATTACATTACATTTAGCAGACACTTCTTGACCAAAGTGACTTACATATGTCAGCTATATTACAAGGGATCACACTGTCCCCGGAGCAACTTGGGGTTAAGTGCCTTGATCAAGGGCACAACAGTGGAAGCCGGGAATTGAACCGACAACTTTCAGGCTACTGCACGCTAGCCCAGCTCCTTAACCACTACAATACCATCGCCCCTTTTTATACTGGAGGGTTTAAAGGTAATGCCTTGCACACGCATTCACACACACACACACACACTCACACACTGTTTGTCTACTGAACAGGCTAGCCCGTTTTATACTGGAGGGTTTAAAGGTAATGCCTTACCTTACACACCGCGGCGCACAGACACACACACACGCACACAGTTTGTCTACTGCCGCGCGATTTTTTTACTGGAGGGTTTAAAGGTGATACAACATAAAGAGGTCTCTTCTTCCTGTGAATATTGCACAATTTCTGTATAAAAATGACTACTCACTCTGTGCTGCGGACTGAGATAGGTAAAGCGATACAAACGGCACACACGCACTTACACAAATACACACACACACACACACACACACACACACACACATTACCACTTACCATCATAATCATCTGAATCCATGTGCGTGCGTATGCATGCATGCATGTGTGTTTGTGTGTGTGTGTGTGTGTGAGTGGGTGTGTATGTGCGCGTGCATGTGTGTGTGTGCGAGTGGGTGTGTGTGCGCGTGCATGCGTGCGTTTGTGTCTCTCTGTGTGTGTGTGTGTGTGTGTGTGTGTGTGTGTCTATGTAAGTGTGTGTGTGTGAGTGTGTGTGTGACTCATTTTGACATTTTTAGGAGATTGGAAAAGAAGTGTTAAAGTTGAGTTTCACTTGAGTTTCACTCAACTTATAAAAAAGAGGAAGTTTGTCAGTGTGAGCAGAACAGCAGGACAGTCA
>NC_063200.1:15731890-15734390 GCF_017589495.1 Alosa alosa
GCCTATTTTGACAGTCAGCGTATCTGAAGGAATCTGCTTGCACGTGAGACTGTGTATGCAACACAGGGATTCCACTAAACCTTTGTTTAATAAAAACCTGTGTGTGACTAGCAGAGTATAGCCTACATGCGTCTGCACCCTCCTATTATTTGAACTCATAGGCAAAAAGAAACTAACTTCACCATGGTCTCATAGGCAACGGCAAAACAGCTCTACACATTTGCTGTAGTTACTTTCACTAGGGATTTACAATCGAAAACATAGCCTGAAAAAAAGGAACACTTACCCTAATAATGTTCAAATGACTGAATAAAAATCCTAAGGATATTTATCCTGCAGACGAGTTGTTTGGGACTAGTTGCCAAGGGCTGCTTACAACACAGTGTGTCTTTAGCTGTGCTTTATAGGTGCCTTTCACTATAGAGCAGGTTTTTCTTGGTCAGTGGCATAATGATTTTTAGAGGGTGTAAGATAGCGATTTTTTAGATCATGATCCTCAGACCACACCTTTGTGTCGCTAATTGACACACCCCGCGCTAGAAGGTTTAATTAAAAGCGGATGCGATGGTGAAAAACGTCGCCACCGATTGGGTGTAAGATAAGAATAAGCCTCGCGTCGCGCTTGGTACTGGATGTACGATAGGGCCCTAAAGGTAAAAAGTAAACAAGCAAAAGGGAGCCATTTTTCTTAAAACAAACTGAATGCAAAACACACAGGGCCAGATGTACTAACGCTTTTGTGCCCACTTCAGGCGTATTTATTTCGCAATGAATAAAACTGAATAAAACAACATTTATCCAGCAGAGGAGTTGCTTATATCTCGCGGAGAGTGCTTCAGCTGTGCTCCATCGTCTCGGGCCTCTCCCTAAATCACTTTTAACCGCCATTACCAATTTTCAAATGATGGTAAATAACTACTCATCATGAGATGTACAGTATTTCGTAATATCTTTATTCTAATTATGTTTCCCATTGTAATCGTGCAATTTGTAATGTTTTTGCATGGACGGCACTGGTGTGTGCTTCATGAATGATAGAAGGATGGTGCGCACCTGCCAATATGACTGTTGACAATGCTTCTTAAAATAGCATATGAACAACTCGCCATTGACTTCTGACCAGGTTTAGGTGGTGTATGATAGCGATTTTTAGACAACGGCCAGGCCCCTCCCTAGGTTGTTAATTGCCACACCCCTGGGCGATGTTAAAATAAACATGCAAAATGCAATTCAACTTTGGCGCGGGTGAAAACGAACTTTACGCCATGCAGGGTGCCCAAAATACAGCCCCTTATCATGTATGGTATTATTTCATGATCGCTAAACGTTTTATTCTTTTTAATGTTGTCATCAGTTAACTTCATTCAACGGCGCATTCAGTTGTGGACGTTCGTAAATCGCGTTTATGGGCAGAGAAAGGCAGGGAAAGGCGCAGTTTACACTAAGGATTGAACGATTGATAAATATGAGGGAAACTTGGCTCTGACAGCGCTCGCAATCTGCGGTGTGTCCATGACGCTGATAACGCAAATGTACGTACATCTGGCCCACAGTGTTTTATGGACAGAGCAGAGAGCACATCTTCGGTCTGAAACACAGCACTGGGCTTTTGGACTGAGGATGCTAAAGCAGTAGCACAGGCCTGGAGTTGTCATTTGCCAACCTAAGTATCACCATCCATCAGTGATCATCAGTGTTAGCTGTACTGGATATACATGTACTGTGATGTAGTAGTTAGCTGTAGTGGGTATACTGTGATCAACGGCAAATGCTAATACGTACCCTTGCCCATTTTAAGTGGGTATACCGAGATGGTGATGCTTTTTAAGTGGGTATACTGAGTAGTCCTGCGTATCACGTAGACTACACCACTGCTGTCCATCCCAGAGTGCCGTGTAGGAGAAGACGTGTGGCTGAGCTTGGTTTTCAGATGTAGGAAAAGGGGGCGGGTTTAGAAAGGTAATGGACCAATCAGGACATTGCGGGGGTGTAACCTCACCTTGTCATCTCTGTCAAACTCCTCCTCCTCGTCCTGCAGGAAGTCCTCCACTGCTTCCTGTTTATAAACAGAAGGGAGTGAATAACGCACGGCGCTCTTCCTTCCTTTGTTTCATACTCCCCCTCCTCTCTATTTACTGCTACAAGAGTTATAATGGAGCTCTTGTAAAAAAATCATGTGAACTAATAAAGAGAATAAATGTACATACCTAAATGTCAATTCAAAGACAGTACAGAGGACACAGAGAGAAAGACCAACTATAGATAGAGAGAGGGAGAGAGACAGACAGAGAAAGATATATATATATATATATATATATATATATATATATATAGAGAGAGAGAGAGAGAGAGAGAGAGAGAGAGAGAGTGTGTGTGTGTGTATGTGCGTGTGTGTGTGAGACAGGGAGAGAGACTGGGAGAGAGAGAGACAGAGAGAGAGACAGGGAGAGAGAGAGAGAGAGACAGAGAGAAAGAGAGAGAGAAAGACAGATACACTATG
>NC_063200.1:15741890-15744390 GCF_017589495.1 Alosa alosa
TGTGTGGGGGATATATATGACATTTCAAAACTGTTATTTTTACAGTATGTTCAATGTTATATCATAAAACTGTATTACAAATTGATGCATTGTGTTATAGTTACTGCTCTTTGTGCTTTTGGCAACGCTGCATCTCACTGTACCAGTCATGCTAATAAAGCAACTGTGAATTTGAATTTGACTGACAGAGTGAGTCTATGAGAGAGAGAGAAGGAGGAAGAGAGAGAGCAAGAAAGGGATGAGCGAGTGTATGAGAGAGAGAGAGAGAGAAAGAGAGAGAGAGAAGAAAGGGAAGAGCGAAATGGTTGAAGGAAGGGAGGGAGGGAGGAGGGGTCCAGTGGGTGGCTTACGGAGTTGAAGATGACGTCTATTTCGAGGAAGATGACCCCCTTTGTTGGCCCTGTCAGCTCCTTGTTCTTCAGGACGTAGGCCTTCTGTTCGCCGTTGTGGATCTGTGGCCAGAAGAAGACGTGACAGCCTGCTGTCTCTCCAACGCCCCAGAGGACCACCCGCTACCTCCCCACCCCCAACACACACACACACACACACACACACACACACAAACACGAGCACACTCACACGAGCACACACACACACACATGAGCACACTCAGACGAGCACACACACACGAGCACACACACAGAAGTATTCACACACACACATATACACACACGAGCACACTCACACACGAGCACACACACACACAAGCACACACACACACGGAAGCGTGACATGTTACGGCACATTAATACACACACACACACACACTCACAGGAGCACACATACACGCATAATAATACACGAAGCATTACACAGAAGTATTCACACACACACACAAGCACGCCAAGTATTATGCGACACACATATATACATATATATTAATGCGGGCCGACGACAGACACAAGCTAATGCCGCACATGCACACACACACACAAACTCACCCATACATCCACACACACACACACACTCACCCATACATCCACACACACACACACACACACACACAGTGACCCCTTGGAACCTGCACCCCCCCTGTCTCCAGTATCCCAGCGGTACCATCAAACGCGCAGCCCCAAACTCAACTCCCTCCTCTCTGACAACTACCTGCTCATTACCACCACCGTGCTGTCACACTCACATTAGGCATCCGCAGGGAATGGGCCCTGTGTGTGTGTGTGTGTGTGTGTGTGTGTGTGTGTGTGTGTGTGGAGGTGGGGGAGTACGTATTGGGAAAGTATAATGGACTCCAATTTGCACTTGTGTTTTCTCAATATTTTAGAGACCATAAAAAAATATTCAACAGCACGGTAGCAAGGGGGGAACAGCATGACTTTGCTGCTGCTTTTAAAACAAACCACATGAAGCACATTGTGATATTCGCAAGGGAGAACATGGGAGAGTGTGTGTGTGTGTGTGTGTGTGTGTGTGTGTGTGTGTGTGTGTGTGTGTGTGTGTGTGTGTGTGTAAAAAGACTAGCAAAGTACTGCTCCATTTCTGCCATAATATGTAGTATATCCATTTGGAGACAGCGATGCCATGTCTGCCCATAACCACCAGTGCAGAAAGACTAAATAGCACAAAGTACTCTGTGTTTGATCAGACCTGTCTAAACCAGTAACATACTTCCATCAGTGTTTGGTTTTGTAATTCTTACCCTTTTTTAAGATCCACATAAAAGCATTAATGGGAGTGTGTGTGTGTGTGTGTGTGTGTGTGTGTGTGTGTGTGTGTGTGTGTGTGTGTGAAACTTACACTCAGCAGAGGAATGGCCACTTTGCCCAGGAAATCTGCACTGCGATCGCGGTCTTCATCATATACTGAAACTTCTAGCAAAGAATGGATGTCTTTTACATTACTGAACACGACGTTATCATTATCAATATTGACACACACAATAATACACACACACAATAATAACACAATAACAGAGAGAGAGAGAGGAAAAGAAAGAGGCGGGTGGGGGGGGTGGGGGCAGAATTACATTTAGTAAGTAAAATCGTTTGAATCAGTGCTCGTTTCAAACACAGTATACTATCAAGAGTCAATCAAAACTACCTAATCACAACAAACTACCAAATCACTACCAAATAACACTATTCTTCGTGGTCAAGAGGATATTTAATACATTAGAATCAGATTTTTCTGGTCAGTTGCTCTTTGGTGACAGGACACTGTAGACAGGACAGTGAGCCGCAGACTGGATCAGGTTTTTGTGACAGACGAGACAAGCGGAGAGTGACTCACAAAGTGAAGACCTTGTTCCACTCCGGGTTGAGGTTCTTATAGACGGTGTGAGTCTGCAGCCGGTCATTACACAGCTCCACCACACAGAAAGGGTCACTCTTCCCTGCGGACACAAAAGCACGGCTCACACACGTGTGTGCGATTTCTCTCCCGTAAAGTGTTTGGTTTCTACTGATGTTTTTTAGATTGTTTTCCCTGTACAGAAAGGAGCGCATATTATTTGTGTGTTGATATAAATATTTCAAGTATAATTATT
>NC_063200.1:15749390-15759390 GCF_017589495.1 Alosa alosa
GGGGCATGACTTACTGGCATCATTTAGCGGTGCTCACTCAAGCATTGTTAATAGCCAACACAGACTATGTGACAGGTTTATGCCCACGTCTGAAATACTGGAGGCACACAAGGACCATAGCCTCTCTCTCTCTCTCTCTCTCTCTCTCTCTCTCATAAAAAGAGAGAGGCAGAGAGAGAGAGAGGGGAGTGTGTGTGCGTGTACATGTATGTGTATGTGCGCAGGTTGTGAGTGTTGTATCTAATGTTCATCCAGCAGTTACTGGTTGGTATATATGTGTACACATATGAACATGTATGTGTATGGGGGACATAAAAAGTGTGTGTGCGTGTATGTGCACGTGAGTGTGTGTGTGCGTGTGTGTGTGTGTGTGTGTGTGTGTGTGTGTTGCTTTGTCCTGTACTCACATATCTCTTGTTGATCTGGTGCCTCTCGAGAGGGTCGTCCAGGATGTTGACGGACAGGTCTGAGATGGACACGGCAGTAGAGGCAGTCAGGGTGATCAGCAGCACCACCATACCCTTCTCCTCCTCTAGGGGGAGCTCTAGCTTATGAGTGCGCTCCTTACTCAGAGTGGACAGGTCCAGATCACACCTGTGATATATGTATGTACATGTGTACACACACACACACACACACACACACACACACACACACACACACACACACACACACACACACACAGAAATCAAAAACACAACACAAATGACAATTATATAAAAATAAAAAATATATAAAAAACAGTATTATGTATACAAGAATACACAAAGATGAAGCACACAAACTCATCCATGTAAACACACACACACACATTCACACAGCCTCACCGTCCAATGAAGTCGTCTCGTCGGCCAGTGTCCTTGTCCCACACTGCTATCTCCAGTAGATAGGTCTCCTCCTCATATAGGTGCAGGTCAAACTGCTCCCTCCACTGGGGCCACAGTGTCTTTGGCATGGTCTAACCACACACACACACACACACACACACACACACACACACACACACACACACACAGACAGACAGACAGATAACATATATTTTATACACTGTTTCCATCTGTTTTCACCTGTGTTGCTTATTCTTGCTTAATCAATGAATGAATGAATCAATCAATCCGTCTATCTATCTATCTATCTATCTATCTATATCAATTAACCAGCCAAGCAACAAATAAACCAATAAACCAAACAATCAGTCTGTCTAATCAATACATAAATATACAGTTTTTCTCAGTCGCTTTGGTGCTTTTTTCAGATCAGAATGAAAATTCTCATAACTATTAGTTCAACCTCCACAACATTTAGTCATTTGTGCACATCATAGTAGCAATTTCTCCTTCCTCTGAAAAAATTGCAAATACTTTTGGACATGTATCAGTTGCTTTATACAATTCTCTGCTGTTTTTTAACATTATCATTTGCTTATGTCATGTCAGTCAAAATGAACTATACTTATGAATGCTGAATAGTCGTTCCCAATAAAACTAATAGTCTTCATTTCATTGCTTGAGTCATTACATACAAAATTGTTGAACTAGTTATCAAATTCTGTCACAATGCTGTAGAATTGCAAAGAGCATACAGTAAAATGTAACGTGATTCAGTGTCTTGTACTCACTTACTCACCTAATGTGTAACTTTACTGTAGTTTTCAAATGGCTGTACAAGTACTGTATAGTGCTGTATTGAGCATGTTCAGGTAGTGTCACCGAGTTCTGACCTTTTTTTGCATTGGAAAACACTGAGAGAACTGTCATAATGAAAACATGACAAAGCCATTTGACTATCTTGTTCATAAACGATGGTGTCAAGACTTCTCATTTTGATGACACTGACAGTTTCATTGACATAAATACCTGCTTTTGAGGAATGAACTATCCATTTTGAGCAAGTGACGTGCTTTTGCAGGTCATCCACTAGGTTTTGCAGTTTGCACTAATTGTTTTGAGAATTGCACTAACTGCTGTGCAAATGTTAATAGTGATGTGAGAAAAGCACCAAAGCGACTGAGAAAAACTGTAAGTAAATGAGAGTAAGTGGGCATTCTATGATATAAGATTAAGGCCTCGTTAGGAATGTCATCATGGGTGCTGAGGTGAGAGGTCACCTTGCTCCTGTACTTCTGGTGTCCGAGGCGGAACTTGACGTAAGGGTCACTGAGGCCGTTCTGGTCCATGGGAATGAGGTCGCGACCTTCGATGAGGCTGATGCTCACAATGCCGCTCCACAGCTGAGACTTCCTGTGCAGGTCTGACAGACGGAGACTCTGCTGCTGAGTCTACACACACACACACACACACACACACACACACACACACACACACACACACACAGACAGAGACAGACACACACAGGCAAACACACAAGCACACACAGGCAAACATACACACATGTGGAGAAAACACACACAAACACACACACATACAAGCATACAGACCCCCCCCCCAGCCACACACACAGACAGACAGGCACACGCAGAGAAACTCACACACACGGAGAGAAACCACACAAAAACATACAATATTATATCCCAAGTATAGCAATGTACTGTAGCCTGAGCCCTATTCCACAGCAAGGGAAAAACACAGATTAGAAGGGATGGAGAGATGAACCTCAGAATGAAGGAGAACCAGAGGGATTTATGAGAGGATGAGCCATCACAAGACACCAGAGATGACAGAGAGAGTCTGTGACAGGGTGAATCACATCCCAAGACCCAGCAGCCCACTTACGCCCCAGACCAGACCAAAGCACTAGCAGCACTACCACCACGGAGCTGAGGTAGAGTCCACTTTATTCTCTGACCGCAGTGCCTCCAACTCACGTGTGCTCTAGAAGCAAAGTGCATTGTGGGTAATCCGACACCGCTTGTCAGAGAGTAAAACAGGCTTTTCAAGGATGTTGTTGAGCGGGATGAGAGAGCAAACATGCACACACTCGTGAATGTGCACACATAAAACAAACAAGGGAAACACACACACACACACACAGACTCAAACAACCTACACTGACACTGACAACAACACAAACTCCAGCACGCCTCCTTTCTCTCTCTCTCTCTCACACACACACCAAGCTAAAACAGTGCATGAATCCCATAATGGGTATTCCCCAAATGAATCCCAAAAGCAGCATCCCTATGGGGCAGCACAGAGGGGCAGGTGCGGGTGAATGGGGGTGCGGGTGCGGGCAGTAAGGGTGATGATGGGGCAGATAGCTGAAGGTGAGGGTGGTGGTGTGGATTGGGTTGCTGATGGGGCAGGTAGGTGGAGGTGGAGGTGGTGGTGTGGATTGGGGCAGGTAGGTGGAGGTGGAGGTGGAGGTGTGGATTGGGTCAGGTAGGTGGAGGTGGAGGTGGAAGTGTGGATTGGGTGGCTGATGGGGAAGGTAGGTAGAGGTGGAGGTGGTGGTGTGGATTGGGTCAGGTAGGTAGAGGTGGAGGTGGTGGTGTGGATTGGGTCAGGAGGTGGAGGTGGAAGTGTGGATTGGGTGGCTGATGGGGCAGGTAGGTGGAGGTGGAGGTGGCGGAGTGGGTGGGGGTGAGGGGTTGATGGCAGCCAGGGCTGTGCCTGATTACCTTGCTGGATCTCTTCCAGCTCCTCCTGAGAAGCATTGTCTGGGAAAGAGACAGATGATTCAGTAATCGCCAGGGCGCCAGCCCGCCTGGGCCGGCCAGGGTCAATACTAACACGGGGGTGCCAACGAGGCCCTGCCACGCTAAACTCTATTGTCCCCGACAGCTCTTCAACTGACGGGCACTCTACTGCCAGCGCTGGGACTCTACTGCCCGCACTGGGACTCTACTGCCTGGGGAGAGTACTCTACTACAGAGCGGAGTACTCTATGGCAAGGAGCAGACATTTCCTCTGCTAGCTGTGCAGGGTTTTTTTTCTAGCAGTGCAGGGGTATCTTCTAGAAGTGCAGGGGTATCTTCTAGCAGTAGAGGGGTTTCTTCTAGCTGTGCAGGGGTATACTCTAGCAGTGCAGGGGTATCTTCTAGCAGTGCAGGGGTATACTCCAGCAGTGCAGGGGTATCTTCTAGCTGTGCAGGGGTATACTCCAGCAGTGGAGGGGACTGAAGGGGGTGGCTGACTGACAGACTCTGAAAGGGGCACAGAGTCTCTAGTGAGAGGGATGTAAGAGATCAATGCTCGATAGTTGACCTGTACTACTCATTCACCAACAGGTCTTCAACTAGAACGTGGGATTAAAAAGATGGGAAGACATTCACTACTTTGCAGTTTAGTGGCTATTTGACTTACAGACTACCAACTGTAGACATAGACCCTACCAACTGCAGATGCCTGTAGATGCTTCCAGCTGTGAGGTGGCACTTAACTCTAGAATAGATCTAAATCTGGGATCTAGACTTCAATAGTATAGTTGACAGGATCTACAGGTGATCTAGTTGACAGGATCTACAGGTGATCTATAGTATAGTTGACTGGATCTACAGGTGATCTATAGTATAGTTGACAGGGTCTACAGGTTGTCAATGGTATAGTTGGTGACATCTACAGGTGGTCTATAGTATAGTTACAGGTACTGTAAGTCACACAGCTGAGTGGAGCACGTCACGTGATTGGACAACGTGACGACGGAGCCAAACTCATTCAGGTATAACTACAGCAGCGGAGTCACTACAGGAGTTATCTTTGGCTGCTGGCGTTCACTACACCGGCCGCAGTCGGACTCACTTTAGCGACGTAAGGCTTCCACCGATGAGTTTTGAGTCCTGCTGTCTGTGGGGGGGGGGGGGGGTCAGAGGTCAAATATCTCTTTTTCATGCTTGTTTTTCCTTTAAACCACTCTTCTAGGCCAGTCGTTTGTGGTGAGTTTTTGTCAAAAGGAAGACGAGGGCAAGCCAGGCTCGTCAGAACCCAAACATCTCACAGCTCGAGATATCTGAGGTGCAGACATGCATGACTAGATAAATACCTGCATAAGATGAACAGTAGTGGCTTGTGGACAGATGATGGACTGATACACTAGGTTAAAGACATGGATTACAGATTAATATAATATAGGTAGTAGTGAACACCATCAGTGACTACATGAAGTTGTGTTTTAAAGGAGTTTATAATGATCCCGTTTCCTGTTGTCTAGTCATCCCTGCCCACACAAACATACTCATTCATCCGTCCAGGATGGCCATCTATAAGAATGAACTGCTAACAGGATATGTGATGAGGGTCATTCCACAGAAACTTCCATTTTTGACATGGCACATTGTTAGCCTTTTCTAAAGTGGAATCGGTAGGCACAAACGGATATACAAAAAGGATATACGGCAACCATACAACCAACCGACTATTGCAAGCTCTTACATTAAGCAGATGACCTTACAATAAATACAGCAGGCTCTGCTGTGTAAATACCAAAGAAGAAAAAAAACGCACTTTGCATACAAACGTGTTCACAAACGTGCAGCCTTTTCTTCTTTGGTATTACTTATACGTTTGGCCAAGCACTCTCAAAAATAAATAAGAAACTGAGTGAAGCCTGCTCCTACAACACAATTCTGCCATGTAAATAACCAGAGATTTTATCGGCACAGCTGCCATTTCCTGTCCGGTAGTACTTTGAGCCCCACCTATGGTCCGGTTTGCATGGGTTTGTGTTTTCCATGTCCTATTCTAGCACAGACAGGGGTTGGCTTTGAACTGGAGGTTTTTATGAAACTTGAGAATCCAGAGAGATCTATATTTAGATCTATATCTAAAAAAGAGTTGAAGAGTTCCGCATAAATCTAGATCTTAAAAAAAGAGTTGAAGAGTTCTTGAAGAGTGAGTACAAAAGTGCTCTGGCAAGGGTCTGCACATGTATATTAGCCTGAGGCTATCTCTGGTACAATGCATTAAACTACATCTATATTTACCATTGCATATGGTCTCTTACAAATAAAAAAATATAAAATAAAATAAACATGCCTAAGGCTGTAGATTCACAATGATGACTGAATCAACCCCACTCTGGGATTGCTGGACCAGAGTTTCAGGACATCATAAATGAAAAATACTTTTCTTTGTTAACCATATCCCTGACGAAAGGCCTACCTTCTTTATTAACCATATCCCTGGCGAAAGGCCCTCATCCTGGGAGACCAGAACTAGACACACCAATCAATGACTCATACACCACATTAAGACCGTGTTCAGGGCAGTGAGCAGGAGTGACACAAAAGAGGTGTCATTCATTTACTCACTCACTCTCTAGTTGTCCAAGGTTAGGTCTATGACACAGGTCACCCGTTAACACAAACACCATGCAACATACACATTAGTAAATACGTATACAAATACATAGTGCAAGCATCACAATGCACACACACAAAGTTCCATGTGTTAGTGCAACCATCACAGCACACACACACACAGAATTCCATGTGTTCCCGGCAGTTGGTGGAACAGATCTTCCTGAGAAGAATTGGATTATTGAGGATCAAACCTGTAGTATCAACCAACCAACCAATCAATCAATCAATCAATCAATCAATCAATCAATCAATCTATTTATCTATCTGAATCAATCAACCAATAAACCAAACAATCAGCCTGTCTGATCAATAAATCAGTGTGAGTGAATGAGAGTATGTGAGTGTTTGAGTGTGTGAGTGAATAAGAATGTGTGAGTGTATGAGCTTGTGAGTGTGGGAGTGAATGAGTGTGTGAGCGCACCGATTCGCTGTTGGGTTTGTCTTTGGGGCCCAGAGTGACCATCAGCTCCAGAGTACCCAGGTCCTGCTGAGGGTGATGGGGATCCCTCAGGTCCAGAGACACATCCAGAGGCCTGGGGTACACACACACACACACACACACACACACACACACACACACACACACACACACACACACACACACACACACACACACACACATCAACACACATGTGTGTACACATAAACATCAACACACACACACCCACGCACATAGACACATGCACGAACACACACACACACACACAGACACATGCACATGCACAAACAAACACACACACACACACACACACACACACACACATCAACACACATGTGTGTACACATGCACATCAACACATACACACCAACGCACACAGACACATGCACAAACACACACACACACACACACACACACCTCAACACACATGTGTGTGCACATACACATCAGCACACACACACACACACACACACACACACACACACCTCAACACACATGTGTGTGCACATACACATCACACACACACACCCACATACACACAGAAACACACACACATACACTCTCTCTCTCACACACACACACTCATGCACACACATACACACACACACACACACACACACACACACACACACACACACACACACACACACATCAACACATGTGTGTGCACATACACATAGACACACACACACATACACATCTACACACACACACCCACGCACACAGACACATGCACAGGCACACAAACACACACACACACACACTCTCTCTCTCACACACACACTCATGCACACACACACACACACACACACACACACACACACACACACACACACACACACACACACACCATGATGTAGGTTACCTGTTCTGTTCCAGAGTGTCCAGGTAAAGATAGGCTGAGCCCATGAAATCATCATGAAGACCAAAGTCGTAGTCAAACACCTGCCAAGAATGCAGAATGGTCATTAAAGTGTGTGTGTGTGTGTGTGCGCGTGTGTGTGTGTGTGTGTGTGCATCTCTTACTTTGATATAAAGTGGCTCATGCAGGCTATCCACTATGAGACAAACTCTGTCCTCCCATACAGGGTTGAGGTTCTTGTGGATGGTTCTGCTACGGTACACCTCTTTACCGGCCAACTTAAACTTCACATACGGATCACTGGTTCCTATAGAAGCAAAACATAAAGATTAAATGGAAACACCCTGTTGTTTAACCTCTCCCTTGCTAACTTCACGAACGGATCACTGGTTTCTATAAGAGCAAAACACAAAGATTGAAAGGAAAAACCCTGTTGTTTAACATCTCCCTTGCTAACTTCACGTACGGATCAATGGTTCCTACAGGAGCAAAATGAGTCAGCAAAATAGAAAGAAAACATTGTTGCCTCTATTCTCTAACTGCACTCAGTTGTGTTATTTTCAACACAAGTTGTTGTTTTTTACACATACTGTAAACACTTTCAAACAAATAACAAAAGCAATGTGTTGGAATTGGAAACAACACAAACGGTGTTGTCCCTGTCTGGTTTTCAACACATTTGTGTTGAGAAGCAAAAATAAATAAACCAGATGTGATGCATTGCTGATATTGATGCCTGATGCTGTTCTTCATCAATACTTTAACACACGGATCACTCACCACATAGTCCTTTTTCTACTTGGCTGCCTATCTCAAATGTAGAATGCACAGGCACACACACACAGACACACACAGACACACACACACACACACACACACACTACTTACTGGAAATGCAAAATGTGCAAAAGATGAAAGAATATTCTTGCTTCAATCTCCCTAATGAATGCAGAAGTGATGAATAGAGCTTTTCTTATCTGCTGTCAGTTTATATACAAACTGATCCCCACTACATTCTGTACTGATTTTTCCCTAATGTCCTTTTAATTTACCTTTAATTCCAGTCAATTAATTTGATGTACAGTTATGAGAGGCCTGTAGTGATATCAGGGTATCACTGCCCTGTATTATGCAGCTATTTTCAGGAGCTAATTCCACTTTATGATAAGGAACAGCCTACTTTGTGTGGAATCCTTACAAAGCTATTTTTACACTCTCGAGGCTGCACTGATAGTCAGAAGAACATCACTCCTTTTCATGTGATATCACTCGTGTGATTCCAGAATATAATGATGATTAGAATTACACTCAATTTCACGTTTAATCTGAGTCAGCCACTTCTCTGATACAGCACCCCTGCAGTACGCCGTTTCAGTGGGTTTAATAAGCTCGTGTTTCTGGGCACCTCTGAGACATGGAGCTTTGACAGGCCTGGATTACTCAGCCTGGCTTTTGAGATTACTCAGCGCTGCCTCTGAAGGAGTAAATCTGCTAAGACATGACTGTGAATACACAAACCGCATGCACTGCTATGCACCGTTCACCACAGAGAGAGATGTAGAGAAAGAGAGAGAAGGAGGGGGGTGGGAGAGAAGCCTCCAGCGCATTTATAATATAGAGAGAAAATGCAGCAATGCTGGCAGATACAAGGTGGAGATCAGAAGAGAGAGAGAGAAACAGAGAGAGAGAAAAAGAGTGTGTGTGGGGGGAGAGAAAATGGATGAGAGAATCTGTGCATGTGTGTGTGAGAGTGAGTGAAGACACAAGCAAATGGTCTGGCCCTGGTACACTGAGGCCAAACCCATGCCAACAGCCAACAGCTCATACATCATCACACTTACTTAGCAGACGCTTTTTCCAAAGCTACTTACGTATGTCATTACATTACAAGGGCACTGTTACATTATGCCTGGTGCAACTCCAGGTTAAGTGCCTTGCTCCAGGGCACAACATAACATAGTTACCATATACACATCATATATGTTATCTGTGTCCTTTTTGCAGCTAAATGTGAGTTTACGAGATTTGCATTTTATCACATTCTGTTTTTATTTGCATTTTACACAACGTCCCAACTTTTTCTGATTTGGGGTTGTAGTTCTTATATTCTCACGTGATCATAATTATCACATACGCTGGGGCTATTCAACTTCATTACCAAGTGGGCCGGACAGAAAAAAACAACTTTCAAATCCAATGGGCCCCATTTGAGCTCACGGGCTGCTAGTTGAATAGCCCTGACATATATACTCCTCATGTCCTTATATACTGACCAACCCCCCATTTTCTACAATAAATACTAAATCCTGCGGACCCAGGCTGGAGTCTCACCTCCTCTGTCCCGTACGGCCAGGTTGTTGCCCTTCTTGAGCGTGATGTCCAGCTGGAACAAACCAGAGGAGGGCAGGGCGGGGGTCGCAGAGGGCTGCCCTGGGGCATGGAT
>NC_063200.1:15761890-15776890 GCF_017589495.1 Alosa alosa
TGCCAGACTGCAGCCGCATCAGAACCATATCAGGGCCAGATTAGGCCCACACGAGGCCCACAGGTGTGCTCTATCAAGGAGAGATGCCGAGGGCCAGATTAGGCCCACACCAGGCCCACAGATGTGCTCTATCAAGGGGAGATGCTGAGGGCCAGATTAGGCCCACAGGTGTGCTCTATCAAGGGGAGATGCCGAGGGCCAAACCAGGCCCACAGATGTGCTCTATCAAGGGGAGATGCCGAGGGCCAAACCAGGCCCACAGATGTGCTCTATCAAGGGGAGATGCCGAGGGCGTTTCTGGGGCCCTTGTGACTGAGACGTAAATCTGAGGGGGACAAAACCACGTTGGGAGCTGAGGTAAACAAATCCAGCCGATCCCCTCAGTCTCACCAGAGCTGTCCCCAACTGTCCTGTCAATATGAGGAAAGGGTGGGTGCTGTGCTCTGCTGTGTGTGGCTGTGTACACCAAAGCTGTCCCCAACTGTCCTGTCAATATGAGGAAAGGGTGGGTGCTGTGCTCTGCTGTGTGTGGCTGGTAGTACACAAAATAAAGTGTGTGGCTCTGGCTGGAGTGAGCACACACACACACATCAAGCCCCTGACCATCAATGGGGTAGAGGTGGAACGGGTGGGCAGCTTTAGGTTCTTAGGGACCATAGTCTCATCCTCTATGAAATGGGGAGACAACCTGAGCTGTGTCATTAGCAAAGCCCACCAGAGGCTCTTTTTTCTCCGGCAGCTGAGAAAATTTGGGGTGGCCTGCAAGGGGATGCTGCAATTCTATCGCGCCACTATTGAGAGTATTCTCTCCTTCTCTATTACTGTCTGGTATGGAAACGCCACTGTTCAGAACAGGCTACAGCTAGACAGAATAGTTCACACGGCCGAGAAGATCATAGGTTGCAAACTCACCGATAGCAGAAATCTACAAGGCCCACATGCAACGCAAGGGCATAAAAATCCTGCTGGATGCAACTCATCCTGCAAACCACCTCCTTAAGATCCTCCCATCAGGTAGAAGGCTGAGGGCTATTAACACAAATACCTCCCACTTTTTACATAGCAAATACTGTAGTATAATCAGATTTTTAAATAACTCTTCACCCTTGCACCAATACCTTATGGAAGCAGATCAAGCCAGCATAGGTCTTGGATAGTGTGTTTTTGCTCTTTTTTTTTAGCAATATGTTTTAAATTTTATTCATGCTATATGCCACAGTACATTGTCATCATCACCCTGTGACATTAGCACTTTTGGAAGTGAACTTAAATCCTGAACTTTGGGTAAACGTCCACTAAAATGTCAACTGCCACTTTTGACTCTTGCCTATGTAGGGATGAGCCATGGATGAATGTACTATGTCTGATGTCTATGTCTATGTCTATGTCTTTGGCTTCTTATCTTTGTTTGGTGTTGTCTTGTCTGTTGTACTGTAGAGCACACTGCAGCAAATTCCTAACAACTTCTGTTGTATGGCAATTAAAGTATTGAATCTTGAATCCTGAATCACACACACACAACCCCCACAACCCCCACCCCCACACACACACACACACACACACAACCCCCCTGACACAAACACACACACACATGCACAAAGAGAATATGCCAGCTGTTGGCAGATTTTGAAAGGTAAACTGTATACCAGTTTACCTCTAATATACGATAATTCGTGCATTAACTAGGTGGAGCCACTGACAGTTTCTGATTTGAAACAAAGTGCCTGGGTATGGAAGTTGTGCTTGTAGTACACACACAAGTGTGTGATTTGTGATTGAGGGAGCAGTACACAAATGTATGGAAAGGAAGCAAAGGACATGCATGAGTGTGTATGATCTCACACATACAGTAACCCCCCACCCACCCCCACCCTATCTATCTCTCTCACACACACACACACACACACACACACACACACACACATGCGCAGAGAGAATATGCCAGCTGTTGAGAGATTTGGAAAGGTAAGAGAATACCGGTTTACCTGTAATATATGATAATTCATTCATCAACTAAGTGGAGCCACTGACAGTTTCTGATTTGAAATAAAGTGCCTGGGTGTGGAAGTTGTGTAGAAGTGTCTGAGTGCTTGTAGTAGCCTACACACTCACAAGTGTGTGATTTGTGGTTGAGGGAGCAGTACACAAATGTATGGAAAGGCACAGGAAGCAAAGGACATGCATGAGTGTGTATGATCTCACACATAACCCCCCGCCCTATCTCTCTCTCTCTCTCACACACACACACACACACACACACACACACACACACACACACACACACACACACACACACACACACACATGCGCAGAGAGAATATGCCAGATGTTGAGAGATTTGGAAATGTAAGAGAATACCGGTTTACCTCTAATATACGATGTAAGCGCAGCCAAGACACGAAGGGCTATATTTTGGCGATCTAAAACGCATGGTCACTGGCGAATAGCTTAAACAAATTTCGGGGTTTGTCCAGTCCACATTGGGGGTGTTTTGTTATCAAACGTTGGCGCCTAGCACAAAAAGGTTGGTCTTATGTTTCTTTAATCAGTCATGGGTGTGTTTTGGCCGTAACATCCTTTAAACCAATGAGTGTGACATCTGTCATTCCCTTTAACAGAAAGCAGCGTGACTTCAAACAGCGCATTGGTATTTTGATGGTCACCGGCCCATTTGAAGGAATCTGCTTGCACGCGAGACCATATGGAACAGGTATTCCACTAAACCAATGCTCTACTAAAACATAGCAGAGTATAGCCTACACACATCTGCACTGATCTATTATTTAAACTCATAGGCAAAGTGAAACTAACTTCACCATGGGCAAAACAGTTAGTTAATTACTTTCACTATTGACTGACAATGGTTTACCATCGAACACATAGCCTGAAAGAGCACCACTTACATCAATAATGTTTGGATGACTAAATAAAAAACCTAAGGACATTTAGATAGACAGATAGATAGATAGACGTTAATTGCCACACCCCTGAGCGCATTGCTCAATAAAAGAGACGGGCATGGTGAAAAACTCGAGTGTAGGATGTTGCGTTGTGATGAGAATGCACTTTGTGCCGCGCTTTTGACCATCATAATGGAGCCCTATGTGTCTTAATTTAAAACAAAGTGTCTGGATGCTGTGCTTCTCTCAGGGCTACTCCCTGGAGTGGCTAACTGACCTAAGTGTGAGTGTGTGTGTGTGTGTGTGTGTGTGTGTGTGTGAGAAAGAGAGAGAGAGAGAGAGAGAGAGAGAATCCAGAGAGAAATGTAGTCACCGTAGCAACAAGCCACATAGAGCTGTGCCCATGGCTGATGACACAGATGCTTGTGAAAACAACAGTCAAGTGTGAGCATCCCACGTTCACAACTTACACTCACTCTCTCTCACACACACACACACACACACACACACACACACACAAACACTGACACACACACAAACACATACACACCCTCTCACACACATACAGGGTGGGGCAGAGTGGCAGTGAAATGTGAGACAGGATCTGGTGCTGAAAACACACGCACACAGACACACATACACACACACACACACACACACACACACACACGCAGAGACACATACACACACACACAGACACACACACACACACACAGAGACACATACACACACACACAGACACACACACACACACACAAATACACACTCACACACACACATACACATACACACACACACACACACATACAGACACACACTCACATATACATACTCACACACACTCAGAGTGGCGGAGGAATGTGAGAGAGGATTCAATGCTGATTATTTGGCTCCAAATGAGGTTGTTTTTGTGGTTTAGGAGATGAATTCATGTGGAATCCATCAGTAAGCAGGGCTGCATGCTCCGCCATGATAAGCTGCCAGGCTTGAAGCTCTGTGTTGGGAGCCAGGACAGCTCTGCTCCACTTCCAGTAGTGTAGGAGAGACGACTGCTTTGTCTGTGCTCCCACATACCATCACCACAGATTTGAACCATGTATTTCAGTTTTCCTTCACAGTTTTGTTAGCAGCTTAATTTTGAATGCTGACGTCTGCCCCACTTCTTCATAAAAACATCACCAACATTACAGTAAGCAAGGTGTGTTAGCTACAAGAACTACAATGTTTTGCTGATTGGGTGAGAGGTTTTGCCATTTGTGTGTAGAGTTTTGCAAAAAAAGCCATAGTTACAAAAAATGTGCTTAAGCAATCAGAAAAAACTGTAAAAAACTTTGTGTTTCCAAGTTCTGAATTAACACAACACTTACACACACAGGTCATTTGATTCAAATCTAATAATACAATACATGCATATTGTACATAAATACAAACATACAGTACATACATGTAGGCCTACAGAACAAGAGTTGCTTTCTATGAAGTTAATCAATGAATGTCAACCACTATCAATGAGCTGCCATTTTGTCTGAAGTTAACCTGACAACTCAGGCCATGCTTTCATAATCGAAATCCTTTGATGACCTTACAAGCTGGACAATGCCAGACTGAAATCTGAAAGACAATCAGTAGCCATTAAGGCATACAAACACGAGTGAGAATGAAGACTGCATTAGTCCTACTCACCCTGTACAGTAACAAAATTCAGCATAAACTTAATAATCAGGCAGCTGACTCATATAAGTATGTCACATTTCACAGGTTGGAACACTATAAGAGACTTTGCTGCTTTGTACTTGGCACCCATCAACACCACCCAACAGAGCTACGCACTACTAGCCTAGCAGCCATACAGTTAGCCAGCCACTGACCTAGACTGCTAGGGTGTTAGCAGAACAAGCTGCTTTACAGAACACACTGAGCTAAAAGTGGTAGCAGAGCAGCTACTTATTTAAGCATCCTCCGCACTAAATCCAATCAGCCAGAGGACTTTCGTGTGCTAGTGCTATTTCTGGTGTGAGGAAGCATTTGGTCAGACACAGAGTCACTGGCTTATAGCTCTTTGTGAAACCCATTGTGAAAATGAACAGGAGACCACATAACCCACTTCCAGTAATAAAAAAAAAAGGCCACTGCTTGGCCCTGCATGTCTACTGTCAGAGTCAGACTCAAACCGCCTACTTGCACACCTCAAATACTTAGTTTAAGTATATAGTGCAAATACTGGGACAATACTAACCATCGAAAAAGTGGGCAATATGCAGGTAAGTGCTCAGTGCACAGTATGCGGTTTGAGATATAGCCTCTGTGAATTTCCAGGCCATGTCAAACCTTAAAGGTAAGTACCACTCTGAATAACAAACAGCACTTATACACTTACACTTATACACAAGTTTTTATTACAACTGCGTTGTCTGATGCTCCTACATGTTCACCAAATGGGACTAGTATAAATAAACAGAAGCAAATGAGCACATTTGAGCTTCCTGTTTACTGAGCAGAACACAATGCCAGCATATAATGAAGCAATAGTAGCTGTGGCCATGGTGATAAGGAAGCTAAATAACCTGAGTCAGCACCTGTGGCTGCTGTTTCCATGAGCGTTTCCTCAGTGCACAGATCACAACACCAACGCCTCAAATGCCATTTCCTACAGACAGGCATCACACAGACAGCAACAGACACCACAGCACATAGATCAGGGTTCCCACTCTAAGTCAAATGTAAATGACTTTTCCCTGACTTTCCTTGACAAAAAATATGAATTTCCATGACTTACTATAATGAATGGCACAATATACCGACCAATGATTTCAGAGCAGCCGCGTAGCGTTCAAGAATCTTTTACTTTTTTAGAGCGGGAGATGAATAAATGGGCATTGAATAAAGAAAGTTGGGCAAGCAGTAAAGTTAATAATCAGATATACACCAATTATGTGTGGAAATATTTGTATTAATGTATTTTGGCAAGTAAATTTTAAACTGCTACAACAAAATTCCCTGATATTCCATGACTTTGCCCCAAGACTTATAAAATTCCCTGACTTTCCATGTCTGGAATAGACTTTCCGAAATTCCATGATATTCCAGAAATTCCATGATAGATGTTTTTTCATACTTTTTCTAGTCTGCCTGGATGGATGCAGTTGGTGACCTTCACTAAGCCCTATTTGAGCCTATATGATATCCGAGTACCTTATGATGTCAAAATCTACAGAGTATATCAATTATCAGCAACACTAGTTGGCCAAGATCAGCCAAAGCCAAGGTACTGTAGCTGCTATAGGGTAGCAGCTCACACTGTCTGGCCACGGGCCCTGATCTGACATAACATGGACAGACATGGGCCACATAAAGGCCAGATCAGAGCCACATCAGAGCCACACCAGAGTCACATCAGAATCACACCAGAGTCACATCAGAGTCACACCAGGGCTACACCAGAGTCACATCAGAGTCACATCAGGCTGCTACACCAGGGCGAGATCAGAGCCAAGCCTGCTCTTGAATCAACCACTATCGTGCTCTATAGTTTGCCAAAATGCCTGATGGGAGAACACGACAACAGACAGAAATAGAAAGGCACTAAATTATAGCAGATCAATGGCCCTGTGTGGGAAACGGCACGCTGGATTTACAGCATCTAATTGGCCAGAATGAGCCGCACAGCAGGCAATGCCTTGTCGTAAGGCCTCGTGTCATAAATCCTCCACACTTTTGTTGATGAGATGATCAACCATTGAGAAATTGGCTTGTGGTGTAGTCACCCCACTAAAACACACACACACACACACACACTAATACACAGACACACACACACGCACACAAACACACATACACACACAGACACACACACATACTAACACACAGATACACAAACACACACACACACATACACACGCACACACACATACACACACAAATACACAGACGCACACACACAAACACACACACACACACACACACACACACACATACACGCACACACACACACACACACACACACACACACACACACACACACACACACACATATACATGCATACAAACACACACACACACACACACACAGAATGTGTGTTCTCTCCCCTCGCCATGCAGATCACACAAGGCTGGGTAATTTATGAGCCTCTCTCACGACGCAGGGCTTCTGTAACGCAGCAGCAGGCCTCTGATGGGCCCATCAACACGTCGCAAGACATCAATCAGCCATTACCCATCAGCCATCACTCCCATCTACCGCAGCTTAGCGTGCGCCAAAGACATAAACACAAAGCCCTGTCGTAATTAGTAACGAGTATTTATGCGTCAGCGTACAGCCCCTGTTCCTGTGCCTGCGGCTGCGTCTGCAACGTCTCGTTCATTTGAAATGGTTATGTTCACATTTAGCAGGTGCCGTAATGCCAGGGCCACAACAGAGCGGAGGGAAGTCACGATCTAGGCATATGTTTTATCAGCACTATATCTCGCCTGCCACTAAAAGTTGTCTACGCAGCAGAAGCTGAGAAAATAAATGCCTCGCTCACACACACATTCACGCACACACACACACACACACACACACATTCACACTCTTGTGCCTGCACGTGGTGAGAGTGTGAACTCACAGACATGGAGTGAGGCCTAAAAGAGTTACGGTATAATTATGGAGTCCATCAGGGAGAGGAGGTGGAGGGGAGAGCTGAGAGGAGAAGTGGAGAGGGGAGGAGAGGAGGTGGAGAGGGGAGGAGAGAGGAGGGGAGACAGGAGGAGAGGAGGTGGAGAGGGGAGGAGAGAGGAGGGGAGAGAGGAGGAGAGGAGGTGGAGAGGGGAGGAGAGAGGAGGGAGGAGGAGTGGGGAGAAGAGGAGAGAGTACCGGTAGGTGGAGAGGGGAGGAGAGGAGAGAGGAGGAGAGGAGGGGAGGGAGTGGAGAGGGGAGGGATTGTTTCAGACTAATGAAATTTCCAACCACATCAGGAGGGGTTCTTGATGATGATGATGTTTGAGAATAAGCTCCGCAAACGAGCTGGCGATCCACACATACACCCTGAGAACCTCCAGCTGTGCTGGGATCCACACATACACCCTGAGAACCCCCAGCTGTGCTGGGATCCACACATACACCCTGAGAACCTTCAGCTGTGCTGGGATCCACACATACACCCTGAGAACCTCCAGCTGTGCTCGGATCCACACATACACCCTGAGAACCTTCAGCTGTGCTGGGATCCATACATACACCCTGAGATCCACACATACACCCTTGGACCTCTCAGCTGTCCTGGGATCTTCTCTGCTGCTGGGATTCACGCATACACCCTGATCATGTTGATCATTACATCACTGTAAGCTGCTTTGGATGAAATATATTACTAAATGCACAGGACAAAATGACTCTGTGATAGACATCAGGCTCTAACCTGAATGATCCAACCTGATGATAAAGGCTTAGATATTCACCAGAGGTACAGTATATCAATCTACACCACAGTGCTGTTTCAACACAAGCAACACAACATGACCAGATGAGGCTCACTATGTTAGGGATTGGTAGACTAGTGGACAGAGCAAGCATCAGATAGACTGAGCCTCTGAGTATTTAGATAGGATTTCTCAATAATCTCAAGGATTTCTGATAAATATCACACTTGCTAACTTGGAAATGAGGTCCTATGTCGAAAATCCTGAACCACCCCTTCAAATCAGGACTACTTTAGACTAATAAGAACTGCTGTTCTACACCAGATTAATGAAGACAACTTGACTTCTATAGACTAATGAAGACTGCCATACTACTCTGTAGTAAAAGCAGCAGCGGTGATCAATATGTCCCGTCCCAACGGAGTACGAGAGAGCACATCATGGCAGATGGATCTGTTTAGCACAGACAGGAGGGGGACCACAATGTTCTGGATTCTGTTCGATCTACCAGCCGTACCAGTCTTTCAATGGCTGCCTTGGATTTGTGCCAAAATGAAATTCAATATACAGATTTTGTGACAGGAAAGTTTTATCAGCAGCCAAAAGGAACAGCCTACCTTAAAATTGTATTGAAACACTGCGCCAACACACAGTGTGTGGGCCTGTAGCATATAGAAACGTACAGCCTATATAGGAAAACATAATGATCTGATCAAGACATTAGCAAGTTAAAGCCAATCATTTCTGAGCCTGATATGCGAACAGAGAACTGATCACCGAGAGAGTTGTCATAGGCCCTGAGCACTGTCTGCTCAGCTAGATGGTGTTTTAAGACCCAACCGTCGACTTCAAGGTAGCGCTGCGACCGTCGACTTCAAGGCACCTAAACCTAACCCTGTCTGCATTATAACCCCCATCCAACTTGTCTATTACTACCAAAGGATTATTAGACCTCCTACCAAACTAGATAAAAGTCTAAAGGGAAAATGAAAAAGTCATAACTTGTTTTGAACAATTTGTATTGTCATTTGTAGTTTGTGGGGGGGGATCTGAGATTTTTTTAGGCCATATCACCCAGCCCTATACCAGCAAGGCCATCTGACTTATCTACGAGGACTAATGTGTGAATGGAGGACCTCCATTAATTTGATCTTATTCAACATCTCCAACAATTAACCCACAACACAATGGTGAGACCTGCTTACCGAAATCAGACGTCCGCACGTCGAGCTGAGCGCGGAAGATTCGTCGTGCGTGGCCGATGCCAGAATCATCCGATAGGCGTGCAGCGTCTCTGCCCCCAAGCGCTCACGCATAAGTCTAGCGGAGACCACGGCCTCAGGGCGGGACTCAGGCCATGGTGTCGCCCTCATGAAAACGCCTGACCACAACTACCACTCTGTCACAGCTCACTTGATACCTGGTCAACACGGACCTGAGAATGATTCAACCTGAAGAAGACTCCTCAGTCTGGACAGAGGACAGAGATCCTGTCAACCATAAAAACGGCAACAACCATCTCCAGAAAGATCTGTGTGTGTGTGTGTGTGTGTGTGTATAGTGAGGACAGCACAAGATGTCAACTGCCAATGGCAGTCTAATCTGTGCCTGCAGCTCTCTCTCTCTCTCTCTGTGTGTGTGTGTGTGTGGCCGTCCTGTGAGGTGTTAATCTCCTGGGTTGGAGAGCTGTATCTGGCATAAGCCTGTGATGTAATGGTGCGGGACATGAGTCCTGAGGGGGTTAATATGGAGGCTAGGCTCCACATTGACTCAATAAATAGCCGTTACACAAGCCCCCACACAAACTACTAGCTCATAAAATACTGATGGGAATGCAAGACTGCTGGATGGGAATGCAAACGTATTGCAAGGGAACGCAAAGTAGCTCAGAACAAATTCATCACCGTGTCACCGTGACGATGGAGTCTCCACATTGACCGCCTCTGACCTCACATGAAGAAGGAGCCAATATGTGAAGAGTTCACACAAAAAGCCAATCACAACTCTGGGCCACACAATGTCTACAGTATATGCGTGTGTCTAGATTCAGATGTGACTACCTCGGTTTCTGGAAGTGAATTTATTACAATTATTGAAACTACTGAATGCATGTTTTTATACATTTTAAAGATATTGGAAATAATAATCCTTTTTTTTTAAACTCAGGAGAAAATTCAGGAGTAACGAAGAACCTTTAACAAGGAAAAAAGCTCTTGGATGTGAGAGTTTGTGCAAACACAGAAGCATGCCCCTCTCACTCACAAACACTTTCAATTACCGACTCCATAGTGCCACTGGGTGAATTTGACTATGCAAACAGCTAGTGTCAACGAATTGAGCAGTGGAAATATTTGCTTTTGGAATAATTTGCATTGTCATGGGGTGTTGCTTCATGTTCTTTTCCCTTTGGTTCAAGTTTTATTTACTCTGTCTGTTTCCAAAAAATACTTTGGCAAAACATTATTGTTTTTGCATGGCAATATTACATTACATTACATCAGTGGTGTAAGTATACCAACTACAGCTAACAAGACTACATCACAGTATACACAGTACAGCTAACTAGACTACACCACTGCATTACATTTGCATTTACTAATTTAGCTTTTTTAGGTTAGTTAAATGTGTTGGGGGAGGTGGTACTGATGTGTTGGGTTAGTTAAATGTGATGGGAGAGGTGGTACTGGCATGTTGGGTTAGTTACAGTTTCTCTCGCTTTGGAGCATTTCTTGAATCAGAATGAACATTTGCACAACAGTTAGTACATTTCTCAAAACAATTAGTGCAAACTGCACCGCATAGAGGATAACATGCAAAAGTCTGTATCTTGCTCAGAATGCTTAGTTAATGCCTCAAAAGCAAATATGTATGCCAATGAAACGGTCAGTGCAATCAAAATGACGAGTCATGATGCCATTGTTTATGTCAAGATAGTCAAACTGTTTTGTCTTGTTGTCAATGTGACAGTTTACTGTGTAAGTATTTTCAAATGAATAATGCACAGGGCAGCAGCATTTTCTATTTCATAACTACAGTAAGTTACACATTATTGTGTGTGGAGAGAGTTGATTGCAAGACAGCGGATATGTTTAACAGTTTTTTTCTGTTGACAGACATTGTGACAGTATTACTGTAAGGGAAAAAAGGCTTTTACAGCATGGCGCAAATGAAAAAAGAAATAAAATGCCAATTTGTTTTATGGTAGGACTGTTCAGCAGGGAACCAGTATAGTGCATTTTGACCAACATGACATTAGCCAAAATGAAAGAAAAAAAACAGCAGGCATTTGTACAAAATCAGTTGCTTGGATGTATGAAAGCATTGCTTTTTGTTGAAAATGGGGAGAAACTGCTTCAATAATGTGCACACGTGATAAGATGATATGGAGTTTGAACAAACAGCTTTACCAAGCAGAATTACCATTCTGATCTGAGAAATGTGCCAAAGCATATGAAAAAACTGTACATGTGTTGGGAGAGGTGGGACAGACAGACAGAAAGAAAGAAAGAAAGAAAGAAAGAAAGAAAGAAAGAAAGAAAGGAAGAAATGGTGCACTTCCCTGAGCTGGCTGTGTGCCACTCCTCAGCACATCTTTAACTTGCGAGGAGGACAAGCCTAAAAACTGCTGACCTTCTGTGGCGACGGCAGAAAGCACATTAACGCCGCTGTTCTGTCTGTGTCAGTGTCTGTGTGCCACACCAAGGTTGCTGCAGCCACACTCATTTCTCAATTTACTAGCCATAAAACCCAATGATCCATTCCAGCTTTCAGATTTTACACACACACACACACACACAGAGAAAGACACCTATAGAACCCTAATTTAACTGACAGGCGAAGAAGACGGGCTAAAGTCTGAAGTATAGCCTATTACATATATAAATGCACAACACGTACATTTGCCCACAAATAATTGGTTTGGTCCATGCGTTTGACACATTTGACTTTGCTTATCAATTAAATCACCCTCCACACACACACACACACACACACACACACACACACACACACACACACACACACACACGCACACACTCATAGACTGTTCTCAGTTCGCATTGTACCTAATCAATTTGTGATTCCTGCAGCAGCACCCCCCACCCCACCAAAAGATAAAAAATGAAAATGGAAGACTCAGGTCTCAGGAGTGTGATTGTACTAGTGTGTATTAGTCGCTCAAGTCCCCACATATGTTTGACTCCATGGAAACCGCATCAGAGATGATCAGCGCTGGTAATGGGGGAGCCCCCCATGTGTGTGTGTGTGTGTGTGTGAGCAGAGTCACGTTCCTGCACAAGCTTCCTGCTATGGACCTGACCGTGGACGCGCGTGGAGGGAGAGCCAGTGTGCTAGCGGAACGCTTGATATTCCTCACGCACCGCTGGCTTAAGGGATATTATGCAATCAGCTACTGATGGATACCTGCATGTGTGGAGGGGTTGGGTGGGAAGCAGAGAGAGAAACAACCTACCGAGGGGAAATTCATGCTCGTTCACAGGGGGCAATAACGCAAATCCTGATTTCTCTGATTTGCATGTGCATTCATTTGCAAAAATAACACTACAGACAGCATTGCAGATGTGTATGGCTCGAGTCTGCACACAAAACACTGTTTCTGTGATTCCTCCATTCTCACATATTGTGTTTTACAGGTGATCTAAATAATGAACCCTGATATAATATTTGTGTGTAGAGGGTTAGGAGAGTAGTGTAGATCTCTCCATGAGCTGTTAATACTGTACAGGGTGTCTGGTGTGTGTGTGTGTGTGTGTGTGTGTGTTGTGTTGTGTTGTGTTGTGTTGTGTTGTGTGTGTGTGTGTGTGTGTGTGTGTGTGTGTGTGTGTGTTTTGAGCTCCCCTCTGTCAATACAGATCAGACAGTCTTAGCTGTTTGTAATTCTGTCAAGACTGAGTAGTGAAGAGGAAATCAATAATCCTCTTCGCCCAAGAATCCCTGAGAGAGCCTGAGTCTTTCACAAAAACTGTGGCTGTCACTGTGGCTTAAACAGCCCAGCCTCCTGTAAGTGCCTCATTTAATGAGCACCTTCAAAATGCACCAGTCCTGTATAGGGGCTTGGCGTTTTGCTGGACACTACCATGTATATAATATCTCTCCACACACCTCTTTTACAATGGAGCTCAGCGCAGCACTACCTTGCTCTATGGACGCGTGACAGTCATATCCCACCCTGATTACATCGGATCTGGCGCCAATCTGATTCTGGCAATGCTGCATGCGCTCCATTCTCTTTCTAACAAAAGTAAAAGGGGCTCATTCGGATTCTTAAAGAGCTTTGCAGAAGGAAAATATAGGCTACATGGTATTTTCAAATCATCTTCTCAAGCCATTGTACATTTAGTCATTGTGGCACAGTGCGTGTCAAACGGACGAAGTGGGACAGAAACTTAGGGTGTGCAGAAAATAATATGGAAAGACAGCCAGCGCACAACTGAGTTATCCAAAACATCCAAACCACTCCCATGGGAAATGTCACAGAGTAGAAACATTGGAAATATGATACCTGGTTGAAAGGTAGTGTTTTCAAAGGACCTCTTTCTTTCCAATGGAGGGAAAATGAAAGGATAACTAGACTACCTGGTCAACTAGTCCACTGAATCCACTAGGCTACTTGTTACAGTGGAGTGAGGAATATTGAATTCTGCTACAATGCCTTAAACAAATGTCGTTTGAAATCATACAGTAGTGTAGAAAATCTGAGGTAAAAATCCAATTTCACTCCACGAAGCGTGTAGGTATGATAATGAGCGCGCGGAGCCCAATGTGCAGTAGCCTACTATACTTTTTCCAATCCATCAGTAAAAATTACAAGCAAAGCAAAAAACACAGTTTATCAATCAACCATTCGGTAGAATGCGAGTCTCTGCCATGGAGTCCACTTACCGATTCCATGTCATCCAGCTGTTGTCTCTCCCCATCTTTGACCACGGGGTCCTTCCGCAACGTCTCAAGGCAAGCTGAGCCGAGAGAGGAGCTCTTATGGTGTGATTGCACCAAATGTGACACGGTGGGCTTTGGGCTACTCTGTTTCGCCATCACCGGCTGTTTAGCGATCTCTGCCCCCGCAGTGTTTCCGTGCATCGCTGCCCGTGCCTTGCGGATGCGCGGGTCTGTTGTGCCGCAACGGGGGGGCTTGTCTTCCTCACCGTCACGCAGTGATCCTAAAGTGTGCAGGTTGGGTTGCGAAGAGGACAGCGTTCGCACCAGGGCGTTCTGATGCTGTTTTTTCTTCTTAAACAGCCAGCTACCTCCCTCTTTTTTTCCTTCGCCGCGACTTGAGGCAAGTTTATTGCTCATAAAGGGTTTGGATTTCGCCTGAAATTGCTTCCACATTCTTTTCTGGTAGGGCACGGAGTCGCTATCCCCCCCTAACTCACCCTCCTCGGGTCCCATCTCCATGCTCCGCAGGCAACAGCTTGTTAGAGACACTGCAGAACAGACAGAAATGTCCCAGCGGCGCTTACACTTATGCAAAAAGGAAAGGCTTGGTGTAAGTGTAAGTCCTCTCTCTGCGTACAGTGCCGTTGTCGCAATAACCTGCTAACGACTATATCTATTTAGTGCTTAGGCTACTCTTGCGGAAGTAGCCAACAGCAGGACACAACTTCCAGATGTTAATGCCCTGCAAAAGCGCAAGTTTATAAGAGGTCTGTTACCTGCAGTGCCTGGCAGAGTAAAAGCTCCG